>NW_028288710.1:0-118800 GCF_059628265.1 Tinamus guttatus | reverse complement strand
CACGCTTTGTGGTTGGAGTGAGAAACAGGTTCCTTGGTGTTTTCTGCGAAACGCTTTAGCAGCCCGTTGGTGCTAGTATGGAGTCAGGGGATGGATGAAGCGGAGAGCCCCGTTTGGAGTGAGGCTGCAAAGGGCATGCCAAGGGAAGTGTTCTGCTGTGCCAAGACTCGTGCTGCGCACGCTTTGTGGTTGGAGTGAGAAACAGGTTTGTTGGTGTTTTCTGCGAAACGCTTTAGCAGCCCGTTGGTGCTAGTATGGAGTCAGGGGATGGATGAAGCGGAGAGCCCCGTTTGGAGTGAGGCTGCAAAGGGCATGCCAAAGGAAGTGTTCTGCTGTGCCAAGACTCGTGCTGCGCACGCTTTGTGGTTGGAGTGAGAAACAGGTTCCTTGGTGTTTTCTGCTAAACGCTTTAGCAGCCCGTTGGTGCTAGTATGGAGTCAGGGGATGGATGAAGCGGAGAGCCCCGTTTGGAGTGAGGCTGCAAAGGGCATGCCAAGGGAAGTGTTCTGCTGTGCCAAGACTCGTGCTGCGCACGCTTTGTGGTTGGAGTGAGATACAGGTTCCTTGGTGTTTTCTGCGAAACGCTTTAGCAGCCCGTTGGTGCTAGTATGGAGTCAGGGGATGGATGAAGCGGAGAGCCCCGTTTGGAGTGAGGCTGCAAAGGGCATGCCAAGGGAAGTGTTCTGCTGTGCCAAGACTCGTGCTGCGTATGCTTTGTGGTTGGAGTGAGAAACAGGTTCCTTGGTGTTTTCTGCGAAACACTTTAGCAGCCCGTTGGTGCTAGTATGGAGTCAGGGGATGGATGAAGCGGAGAGCCCCGTTTGGAGTGAGGCTGCAAAGGGCATGCCAGGGGAAGTGTTCAGCTGTGCCAAGACTCGTGCTGCGCACGCTTTGTGCTTGGAGTGAGAAACAGGTTCCTTGGTGTTTTCTGCGAAACGCTTTAGCAGCCCGTTGGTGCTAGTATGGAGTCAGGGGATGGATGAAGCGGAGAGCCCCGTTTGGAGTGAGGCTGCAAAGGGCATGCCAAGGGAAGTGTTCTGCTGTGCCAAGACTCGTGCTGCGCACGCTTTGTGGTTGGAGTGAGAAACAGGTTCCTTGGTGTTTTCTGCGAAACGCTTTAGCAGCCCGTTGGTGCTAGTATGGAGTCAGGGGATGGATGAAGCGGAGAGCCCCGTTTGGAGTGAGGCTGCAAAGGGCATGCCAAGGGAAGTGTTCTGCTGTGCCAAGACTCGTGCTGCGCACGCTTTGTGGTTGGAGTGAGAAACAGGTTCGTTGGTGTTTTCTGCGAAACGCTTTAGCAGCCCGTTGGTGCTAGTATGGAGTCAGGGGATGGATGAAGCGGAGAGCCCCGTTTGGAGTGAGGCTGCAAAGGGCATGCCAAAGGAAGTGTTCTGCTGTGCCAAGACTCGTGCTGCGCACGCTTTGTGGTTGGAGTGAGAAACAGGTTCCTTGGTGTTTTCTGCGAAACGCTTTAGCAGCCCGTTGGTGCTAGTATGGAGTCAGGGGATGGATGAAGCGGAGAGCCCCGTTTGGAGTGAGGCTGCAAAGGGCATGCCAAGGGAAGTGTTCTGCTGTGCCAAGACTCGTGCTGCGCACGCTTTGTGGTTGGAGTGAGAAACAGGTTCCTTGGTGTTTTCTGCGAAACGCTTTAGCAGCCCGTTGGTGCTAGTATGGAGTCAGGGGATGGATGAAGCGGAGAGCCCCGTTTGGAGTGAGGCTGCAAAGGGCATGCCAAAGGAAGTGTTCTGCTGTGCCAAGACTCGTGCTGCGCACGCTTTGTGGTTGGAGTGAGAAACAGGTTCCTTGGTGTTTTCTGCGAAACGCTTTAGCAGCTCGTTGGTGCTAGTATGGAGTCAGGGGATGGATGAAGCGGAGAGCCCCGTTTGGAGTGAGGTTGCAAAGGGCATGCCAAGGGAAGTGTTCTGCTGTGCCAAGACTCGTGCTGCGCACGCTTTGTGGTTGGAGTGAGAAACAGGTTCCTTGGTGTTTTCTGCGAAACGCTTTAGCAGCCCGTTGGTGCTAGTATGGAGTCAGGGGATGGATGAAGCGGAGAGCCCCGTTTGGAGTGAGGCTGCAAAGGGCATGCCAAGGGAAGTGTTCTGCTGTGCCAAGACTCGTGCTGCGCACGCTTTGTGGTTGGAGTGAGAAACAGGTTCCTTGGTGTTTTCTGCGAAACGCTTTAGCAGCCCGTTGGTGCTAGTATGGAGTCAGGGGATGGATGAAGCGGAGAGCCCCGTTTGGAGTGAGGCTGCAAAGGGCATGCCAAAGGAAGTGTTCTGCTGTGCCAAGACTCGTGCTGCGCACGCTTTGTGCTTGGAGTGAGAAACAGGTTCGTTGGTGTTTTCTGCGAAACGCTTTAGCAGCCCGTTGGTGCTAGTATGGAGTCAGGGGATGGATGAAGCGGAGAGCGCCGTTTGGAGTGAGGCTGCAAAGGGCATGCCAAGGGAAGTGTTCTGCTGTGCCAAGACTCGTGCTGCGCACGCTTTGTGGTTGGAGTGAGAAACAGGTTCCTTGGTGTTTTCTGCGAAACGCTTTAGCAGCCCGTTGGTGCTAGTATGGAGTCAGGGGATGGATGAAGCGGAGAGCCCCGTTTGGAGTGAGGCTGCAAAGGGCATGCCAAGGGAAGTGTTCTGCTGTGCCAAGACTCGTGCTGCGCACGCTTTGTGCTTGGAGTGAGAAACAGGTTCCTTGGTGTTTTCTGCGAAACGCTTTAGCAGCCCGTTGGTGCTAGTATGGAGTCAGGGGATGGATGAAGCGGAGAGCCCCGTTTGGAGTGAGGCTGCAAAGGGCATGCCAAGGGAAGTGTTCTGCTGTGCCAAGACTCGTGCTGCGCACGCTTTGTGGTTGGAGTGAGAAACAGGTTCCTTGGTGTTTTCTGCGAACCGCTTTAGCAGCCCGTTGGTGCTAGTATGGAGTCAGGGGATGGATGAAGCGGAGAGCCCCGTTTGGAGTGAGGCTGCAAAGGGCATGCCAAGGGAAGTGTTCTGCTGTGCCAAGACTCGTGCTGCGCACGCTTTGTGGTTGGAGTGAGAAACAGGTTCCTTGGTGTTTTCTGCGAAACGCTTTAGCAGCCCGTTGGTGCTAGTATGGAGTCAGGGGATGGATGAAGCGGAGAGCCCCGTTTGGAGTGAGGTTGCAAAGGGCATGCCAAGGGAAGTGTTCTGCTGTGCCAAGACTCGTGCTGCGCACGCTTTGTGGTTGGAGTGAGAAACAGGTTCCTTGGTGTTTTCTGCGAAACGCTTTAGCAGCCCGTTGGTGCTAGTATGGAGTCAGGGGATGGATGAAGCGGAGAGCCCCGTTTGGAGTGAGGCTGCAAAGGGCATGCCAAGGGAAGTGTTCTGCTGTGCCAAGACTCGTGCTGCGCACGCTTTGTGGTTGGAGTGAGAAACAGGTTTGTTGGTGTTTTCTGCGAAACGCTTTAGCAGCCCGTTGGTGCTAGTATGGAGTCAGGGGATGGATGAAGCGGAGAGCCCCGTTTGGAGTGAGGCTGCAAAGGGCATGCCAAAGGAAGTGTTCTGCTGTGCCAAGACTCGTGCTGCGCACGCTTTGTGGTTGGAGTGAGAAACAGGTTCCTTGGTGTTTTCTGCTAAACGCTTTAGCAGCCCGTTGGTGCTAGTATGGAGTCAGGGGATGGATGAAGCGGAGAGCCCCGTTTGGAGTGAGGCTGCAAAGGGCATGCCAAGGGAAGTGTTCTGCTGTGCCAAGACTCGTGCTGCGCACGCTTTGTGGTTGGAGTGAGATACAGGTTCCTTGGTGTTTTCTGCGAAACGCTTTAGCAGCCCGTTGGTGCTAGTATGGAGTCAGGGGATGGATGAAGCGGAGAGCCCCGTTTGGAGTGAGGCTGCAAAGGGCATGCCAAGGGAAGTGTTCTGCTGTGCCAAGACTCGTGCTGCGTATGCTTTGTGGTTGGAGTGAGAAACAGGTTCCTTGGTGTTTTCTGCGAAACACTTTAGCAGCCCGTTGGTGCTAGTATGGAGTCAGGGGATGGATGAAGCGGAGAGCCCCGTTTGGAGTGAGGCTGCAAAGGGCATGCCAGGGGAAGTGTTCAGCTGTGCCAAGACTCGTGCTGCGCACGCTTTGTGCTTGGAGTGAGAAACAGGTTCCTTGGTGTTTTCTGCGAAACGCTTTAGCAGCCCGTTGGTGCTAGTATGGAGTCAGGGGATGGATGAAGCGGAGAGCCCCGTTTGGAGTGAGGCTGCAAAGGGCATGCCAAGGGAAGTGTTCTGCTGTGCCAAGACTCGTGCTGCGCACGCTTTGTGGTTGGAGTGAGAAACAGGTTCCTTGGTGTTTTCTGCGAAACGCTTTAGCAGCCCGTTGGTGCTAGTATGGAGTCAGGGGATGGATGAAGCGGAGAGCCCCGTTTGGAGTGAGGCTGCAAAGGGCATGCCAAGGGAAGTGTTCTGCTGTGCCAAGACTCGTGCTGCGCACGCTTTGTGGTTGGAGTGTGAAACAGGTTCGTTGGTGTTTTCT
Source organism: Tinamus guttatus (assembly GCF_059628265.1). Classification (NCBI taxonomy): domain Eukaryota; kingdom Metazoa; phylum Chordata; class Aves; order Tinamiformes; family Tinamidae; genus Tinamus; species Tinamus guttatus. Next base: position 114,330 of record NW_028288710.1, on the reverse strand, counting down.
GCGAAACGCTTTAGCAGCCCGTTGGTGCTAGTATGGAGTCAGGGGATGGATGAAGCGGAGAGCCCCGTTTGGAGTGAGGCTGCAAAGGGCATGCCAAAGGAAGTGTTCTGCTGTGCCAAGACTCGTGCTGCGCACGCTTTGTGGTTGGAGTGAGAAACAGGTTCCTTGGTGTTTTCTGCGAAACGCTTTAGCAGCCCGTTGGTGCTAGTATGGAGTCAGGGGATGGATGAAGCGGAGAGCCCCGTTTGGAGTGAGGCTGCAAAGGGCATGCCAAGGGAAGTGTTCTGCTGTGCCAAGACTCGTGCTGCGCACGCTTTGTGGTTGGAGTGAGAAACAGGTTCCTTGGTGTTTTCTGCGAAACGCTTTAGCAGCCCGTTGGTGCTAGTATGGAGTCAGGGGATGGATGAAGCGGAGAGCCCCGTTTGGAGTGAGGCTGCAAAGGGCATGCCAAGGGAAGTGTTCTGCTGTGCCAAGACTCGTGCTGCGCACGCTTTGTGGTTGGAGTGAGAAACAGGTTCCTTGGTGTTTTCTGCGAAACGCTTTAGCAGCTCGTTGGTGCTAGTATGGAGTCAGGGGATGGATGAAGCGGAGAGCCCCGTTTGGAGTGAGGTTGCAAAGGGCATGCCAAGGGAAGTGTTCTGCTGTGCCAAGACTCGTGCTGCGCACGCTTTGTGCTTGGAGTGAGAAACAGGTTCCTTGGTGTTTTCTGCGAAACGCTTTAGCAGCCCGTTGGTGCTAGTATGGAGTCAGGGGATGGATGAAGCGGAGAGCCCCGTTTGGAGTGAGGCTGCAAAGGGCATGCCAAGGGAAGTGTTCTGCTGTGCCAAGACTCGTGCTGCGCACGCTTTGTGGTTGGAGTGAGAAACAGGTTCCTTGGTGTTTTCTGCGAAACGCTTTAGCAGCCCGTTGGTGCTAGTATGGAGTCAGGGGATGGATGAAGCGGAGAGCCCCGTTTGGAGTGAGGCTGCAAAGGGCATGCCAAAGGAAGTGTTCTGCTGTGCCAAGACTCGTGCTGCGCACGCTTTGTGCTTGGAGTGAGAAACAGGTTCGTTGGTGTTTTCTGCGAAACGCTTTAGCAGCCCGTTGGTGCTAGTATGGAGTCAGGGGATGGATGAAGCGGAGAGCCCCGTTTGGAGTGAGGCTGCAAAGGGCATGCCAAGGGAAGTGTTCTGCTGTGCCAAGACTCGTGCTGCGCACGCTTTGTGGTTGGAGTGAGAAACAGGTTCCTTGGTGTTTTCTGCGAAACGCTTTAGCAGCCCGTTGGTGCTAGTATGGAGTCAGGGGATGGATGAAGCGGAGAGCCCCGTTTGGAGTGAGGCTGCAAAGGGCATGCCAAGGGAAGTGTTCTGCTGTGCCAAGACTCGTGCTGCGCACGCTTTGTGCTTGGAGTGAGAAACAGGTTCCTTGGTGTTTTCTGCGAAACGCTTTAGCAGCCCGTTGGTGCTAGTATGGAGTCAGGGGATGGATGAAGCGGAGAGCCCCGTTTGGAGTGAGGCTGCAAAGGGCATGCCAAGGGAAGTGTTCTGCTGTGCCAAGACTCGTGCTGCGCACGCTTTGTGGTTGGAGTGAGAAACAGGTTCCTTGGTGTTTTCTGCGAACCGCTTTAGCAGCCCGTTGGTGCTAGTATGGAGTCAGGGGATGGATGAAGCGGAGAGCCCCGTTTGGAGTGAGGCTGCAAAGGGCATGCCAAGGGAAGTGTTCTGCTGTGCCAAGACTCGTGCTGCGCACGCTTTGTGGTTGGAGTGAGAAACAGGTTCCTTGGTGTTTTCTGCGAAACGCTTTAGCAGCCCGTTGGTGCTAGTATGGAGTCAGGGGATGGATGAAGCGGAGAGCCCCGTTTGGAGTGAGGTTGCAAAGGGCATGCCAAGGGAAGTGTTCTGCTGTGCCAAGACTCGTGCTGCGCACGCTTTGTGGTTGGAGTGAGAAACAGGTTCCTTGGTGTTTTCTGCGAAACGCTTTAGCAGCCCGTTGGTGCTAGTATGGAGTCAGGGGATGGATGAAGCGGAGAGCCCCGTTTGGAGTGAGGCTGCAAAGGGCATGCCAAGGGAAGTGTTCTGCTGTGCCAAGACTCGTGCTGCGCACGCTTTGTGGTTGGAGTGAGAAACAGGTTCCTTGGTGTTTTCTGCGAAACGCTTTAGCAGCCCGTTGGTGCTAGTATGGAGTCAGGGGATGGATGAAGCGGAGAGCCCCGTTTGGAGTGAGGCTGCAAAGGGCATGCCAAAGGAAGTGTTCTGCTGTGCCAAGACTCGTGCTGCGCACGCTTTGTGCTTGGAGTGAGAAACAGGTTCCTTGGTGTTTTCTGCGAAACGCTTTAGCAGCCCGTTGGTGCTAGTATGGAGTCAGGGGATGGATGAAGCGGAGAGCCCCGTTTGGAGTGAGGCTGCAAAGGGCATGCCAAGGGAAGTGTTCTGCTGTGCCAAGACTCGTGCTGCGCACGCTTTGTGGTTGGAGTGAGAAACAGGTTCCTTGGTGTTTTCTGCGAAACGCTTTAGCAGCCCGTTGGTGCTAGTATGGAGTCAGGGGATGGATGAAGCGGAGAGCCCCGTTTGGAGTGAGGCTGCAAAGGGCATGCCAAAGGAAGTGTTCTGCTGTGCCAAGACTCGTGCTGCGCACGCTTTGTGCTTGGAGTGAGAAACAGGTTCCTTGGTGTTTTCTGCGAAACGCTTTAGCAGCCCGTTGGTGCTAGTATGGAGTCAGGGGATGGATGAAGCGGAGAGCCCCGTTTGGAGTGAGGCTGCAAAGGGCATGCCAAGGGAAGTGTTCTGCTGTGCCAAGACTCGTGCTGCGCACGCTTTGTGGTTGGAGTGAGAAACAGGTTCCTTGGTGTTTTCTGCGAAACGCTTTAGCAGCCCGTTGGTGCTAGTATGGAGTTAGGGGATGGATGAAGCGGAGAGCCCCGTTTGGAGTGAGGCTGCAAAGGGCATGCCAAGGGAAGTGTTCTGCTGTGCCAAGACTCGTGCTGCGCACGCTTTGTGCTTGGAGTGAGAAACAGGTTCCTTGGTGTTTTCTGCGAAACGCTTTAGCAGCCCGTTGGTGCTAGTATGGAGTCAGGGGATGGATGAAGCGGAGAGCCCCGTTTGGAGTGAGGCTGCAAAGGGCATGCCAAGGGAAGTGTTCTGCTGTGCCAAGACTCGTGCTGCGCACGCTTTGTGGTTGGAGTGAGAAACAGGTTCGTTGGTGTTTTCTGCGAAACGCTTTAGCAGCCCGTTGGTGCTAGTATGGAGTCAGGGGATGGATGAAGCGGAGAGCCCCGTTTGGAGTGAGGCTGCAAAGGGCATGCCAAAGGAAGTGTTCTGCTGTGCCAAGACTCGTGCTGCGCACGCTTTGTGCTTGGAGTGAGAAACAGGTTCCTTGGTGTTTTCTGCGAAACGCTTTAGCAGCCCGTTGGTGCTAGTATGGAGTTAGGGGATGGATGAAGCGGAGAGCCCCGTTTGGAGTGAGGCTGCAAAGGGCATGCCAAGGGAAGTGTTCTGCTGTGCCAAGACTCGTGCTGCGCACGCTTTGTGGTTGGAGTGAGAAACAGGTTCCTTGGTGTTTTCTGCGAAACGCTTTAGCAGCCCGTTGGTGCTAGTATGGAGTCAGGCGATGGATGAAGCGGAGAGCCCCGTTTGGAGTGAGGCTGCAAAGGGCATGCCAAAGGAAGTGTTCTGCTGTGCCAAGACTCGTGCTGCGCACGCTTTGTGGTTGGAGTGAGAAACAGGTTCCTTGGTGTTTTCTGCGAAACGCTTTAGCAGCCCGTTGGTGCTAGTATGGAGTCAGGGGATGGATGAAGCGGAGAGCCCCGTTTGGAGTGAGGCTGCAAAGGGCATGCCAAGGGAAGTGTTCTGCTGTGCCAAGACTCGTGCTGCGCACGCTTTGTGCTTGGAGTGAGAAACAGGTTTGTTGGTGTTTTCTGCGAAACGCTTTAGCAGCCCGTTGGTGCTAGTATGGAGTTAGGGGATGGATGAAGCGGAGAGCCCCGTTTGGAGTGAGGCTGCAAAGGGCATGCCAGTTGAAGTGTTCTGCTGTGCCAAGACTCGTGCTGCGCACGCTTTGTGGTTGGAGTGAGAAACAGGTTCCTTGGTGTTTTCTGCGAAACGCTTTAGCAGCCCGTTGGTGCTAGTATGGAGTCAGGGGATGGATGAAGCGGAGAGCCCCGTTTGGAGTGAGGCTGCAAAGGGCATGCCAAGGGAAGTGTTCTGCTGTGCCAAGACTCGTGCTGCGCACGCTTTGTGGTTGGAGTGAGAAACAGGATCGTTGGTGTTTTCTGCGAAACGCTTTAGCAGCCCGTTGGTGCTAGTATGGAGTCAGGGGATGGATGAAGCGGAGAGCCCCGTTTGGAGTGAGGCTGCAAAGGGCATGCCAAAGGAAGTGTTCTGCTGTGCCAAGACTCGTGCTGCGCACGCTTTGTGGTTGGAGTGAGAAACAGGTTCCTTGGTGTTTTCTGCGAAACGCTTTAGCAGCCCGTTGGTGCTAGTATGGAGTCAGGGGATGGATGAAGCGGAGAGCCCCGTTTGGAGTGAGGCTGCAAAGGGCATGCCAAGGGAAGTGTTCTGCTGTGCCAAGACTCGTGCTGCGCACGCTTTGTGGTTGGAGTGAGAAACAGGTTCCTTGGTGTTTTCTGCGAAACGCTTTAGCAGCCCGTTGGTGCTAGTATGGAGTCAGGGGATGGATGAAGCGGAGAGCCCCGTTTGGAGTGAGGCTGCAAAGGGCATGCCAAAGGAAGTGTTCTGCTGTGCCAAGACTCGTGCTGCGCACGCTTTGTGGTTGGAGTGAGAAACAGGTTCCTTGGTGTTTTCTGCGAAACGCTTTAGCAGCCCGTTGGTGCTAGTATGGAGTCAGGGGATGGATGAAGCGGAGAGCCCCGTTTGGAGTGAGGCTGCAAAGGGCATGCCAAAGGAAGTGTTCTGCTGTGCCAAGACTCGTGCTGCGCACGCTTTGTGGTTGGAGTGAGAAACAGGTTTGTTGGTGTTTTCTGCGAAACGCTTTAGCAGCCCGTTGGTGCTAGTATGGAGTCAGGGGATGGATGAAGCGGAGAGCCCCGTTTGGAGTGAGGCTGCAAAGGGCATGCCAAGGGAAGTGTTCTGCTGTGCCAAGACTCGTGCTGCGCACGCTTTGTGGTTGGAGTGAGAAACAGGTTCGTTGGTGTTTTCTGCGAAACGCTTTAGCAGCCCGTTGGTGCTAGTATGGAGTCAGGGGATGGATGAAGCGGAGAGCCCCGTTTGGAGTGAGGCTGCAAAGGGCATGCCAAAGGAAGTGTTCTGCTGTGCCAAGACTCGTGCTGCGCACGCTTTGTGGTTGGAGTGAGAAACAGGTTCCTTGGTGTTTTCTGCGAAACGCTTTAGCAGCCCGTTGGTGCTAGTATGGAGTCAGGGGATGGATGAAGCGGAGAGCCCCGTTTGGAGTGAGGCTGCAAAGGGCATGCCAAGGGAAGTGTTCTGCTGTGCCAAGACTCGTGCTGCGCACGCTTTGTGCTTGGAGTGAGAAACAGGTTTGTTGGTGTTTTCTGCGAAACGCTTTAGCAGCCCGTTGGTGCTAGTATGGAGTCAGGGGATGGATGAAGCGGAGAGCCCCGTTTGGAGTGAGGCTGCAAAGGGCATGCCAAGGGAAGTGTTCTGCTGTGCCAAGACTCGTGCTGCGCACGCTTTGTGCTTGGAGTGAGAAACAGGTTCCTTGGTGTTTTCTGCGAAACGCTTTAGCAGCCCGTTGGTGCTAGTATGGAGTCAGGGGATAGATGAAGCGGAGAGCCCCGTTTGGAGTGAGGCTGCAAAGGGCATGCCAGGGGAAGTGTTCTGCTGTGCCAAGACTCATGCTGCGCACGCTTTGTGCTTGGAGTGAGAAACAGGTTCCTTGGTGTTTTCTGCGAAACGCTTTAGCAGCCCGTTGGTGCTAGTATGGAGTCGGGGATGGATGAAGCGGAGAGCCCCGTTTGGAGTGAGGCTGCAAAGGGCATGCCAAGGGAAGTGTTCTGCTGTGCCAAGACTCGTGCTGCGCACGCTTTGTGGTTGGAGTGAGAAACAGGTTCGTTGGTGTTTTCTGCGAAACGCTTTAGCAGCCCGTTGGTGCTAGTATGGAGTCAGGGGATGGATGAAGCGGAGAGCCCCGTTTGGAGTGAGGCTGCAAAGGGCATGCCAAGGGAAGTGTTCTGCTGTGCCAAGACTCGTGCTGCGCACGCTTTGTGGTTGGAGTGAGAAACAGGTTCCTTGGTGTTTTCTGCAAAACGCTTCAGCAGCCCGTTGGTGCTAGTATGGACTTAGAGGATGGATGAAGCGGAGAGCCCCGTTTGGAGTGAGGCTGCAAAGGGCATGCCAAGGGAAGTGTTCTGCTGTGCCAAGATTCATGCTGCGCACGCTTTGTGGTTGGAGTGAGAAACAGCTTTGTTGGTGTTTTCTGCGAAACGCTTTAGCAGCCCGTTGGTGCTAGTATGGAGTTAGGGGATGGATGAAGCGGAGAGCCCCGTTTGGAGTGAGGCTGCAAAGGGCATGCCAAGGGAAGTGTTCTGCTGTGCCAAGATTCATGCTGCGCACGCTTTGTGGTTGGAGTGAGAAACAGGTTCCTTGGTGTTTTCTGCGAAACGCTTTAGCAGCCCGTTGGTGCTAGTATGGAGTTAGGGGATGGATGAAGCGGAGAGCCCCGTTTGGAGTGAGGCTGCAAAGGGCATGCCAAGGGAAGTGTTCTGCTGTGCCAAGACTCGTGCTGCGCACGCTTTGTGGTTGGAGTGAGAAACAGGTTCCTTGGTGTTTTCTGCGAAACGCTTTAGCAGCCCGTTGGTGCTAGTATGGAGTCAGGCGATGGATGAAGCGGAGAGCCCCGTTTGGAGTGAGGCTGCAAAGGGCATGCCAAAGGAAGTGTTCTGCTGTGCCAAGACTCGTGCTGCGCACGCTTTGTGCTTGGAGTGAGAAACAGGTTCCTTGGTGTTTTCTGCGAAACGCTTTAGCAGCCCGTTGGTGCTAGTATGGAGTCAGGGGATGGATGAAGCGGAGAGCCCCGTTTGGAGTGAGGCTGCAAAGGGCATGCCAAGGGAAGTGTTCTGCTGTGCCAAGACTCGTGCTGCGCACGCTTTGTGGTTGGAGTGAGAAACAGGTTTGTTGGTGTTTTCTGCGAAACGCTTTAGCAGCCCGTTGGTGCTAGTATGGAGTTAGGGGATGGATGAAGCGGAGAGCCCCGTTTGGAGTGAGGCTGCAAAGGGCATGCCAGTTGAAGTGTTCTGCTGTGCCAAGACTCGTGCTGCGCACGCTTTGTGGTTGGAGTGAGAAACAGGTTCCTTGGTGTTTTCTGCGAAACGCTTTAGCAGCCCGTTGGTGCTAGTATGGAGTCAGGGGATGGATGAAGCGGAGAGCCCCGTTTGGAGTGAGGCTGCAAAGGGCATGCCAAGGGAAGTGTTCTGCTGTGCCAAGACTCGTGCTGCGCACGCTTTGTGGTTGGAGTGAGAAACAGGATCGTTGGTGTTTTCTGCGAAACGCTTTAGCAGCCCGTTGGTGCTAGTATGGAGTCAGGGGATGGATGAAGCGGAGAGCCCCGTTTGGAGTGAGGCTGCAAAGGGCATGCCAAAGGAAGTGTTCTGCTGTGCCAAGACTCGTGCTGCGCACGCTTTGTGGTTGGAGTGAGAAACAGGTTCCTTGGTGTTTTCTGCGAAACGCTTTAGCAGCCCGTTGGTGCTAGTATGGAGTCAGGGGATGGATGAAGCGGAGAGCCCCGTTTGGAGTGAGGCTGCAAAGGGCATGCCAAGGGAAGTGTTCTGCTGTGCCAAGACTCGTGCTGCGCACGCTTTGTGGTTGGAGTGAGAAACAGGTTCGTTGGTGTTTTCTGCGAAACGCTTTAGCAGCCCGTTGGTGCTAGTATGGAGTCAGGGGATGGATGAAGCGGAGAGCCCCGTTTGGAGTGAGGCTGCAAAGGGCATGCCAAAGGAAGTGTTCTGCTGTGCCAAGACTCGTGCTGCGCACGCTTTGTGGTTGGAGTGAGAAACAGGTTCCTTGGTGTTTTCTGCGAAACGCTTTAGCAGCCCGTTGGTGCTAGTATGGAGTCAGGGGATGGATGAAGCGGAGAGCCCCGTTTGGAGTGAGGCTGCAAAGGGCATGCCAAAGGAAGTGTTCTGCTGTGCCAAGACTCGTGCTGCGCACGCTTTGTGGTTGGAGTGAGAAACAGGTTTGTTGGTGTTTTCTGCGAAACGCTTTAGCAGCCCGTTGGTGCTAGTATGGAGTCAGGGGATGGATGAAGCGGAGAGCCGCGTTTGGAGTGAGGCTGCAAAGGGCATGCCAAGGGAAGTGTTCTGCTGTGCCAAGACTCGTGCTGCGCACGCTTTGTGGTTGGAGTGAGAAACAGGTTCCTTGGTGTTTTCTGCGAAACGCTTTAGCAGCCCGTTGGTGCTAGTATGGAGTCAGGGGATGGATGAAGCGGAGAGCCCCGTTTGGAGTGAGGCTGCAAAGGGCATGCCAAAGGAAGTGTTCTGCTGTGCCAAGACTCGTGCTGCGCACGCTTTGTGGTTGGAGTGAGAAACAGGTTCCTTGGTGTTTTCTGCGAAACGCTTTAGCAGCCCGTTGGTGCTAGTATGGAGTCAGGGGATGGATGAAGCGGAGAGCCCCGTTTGGAGTGAGGCTGCAAAGGGCATGCCAAGGGAAGTGTTCTGCTGTGCCAAGACTCGTGCTGCGCACGCTTTGTGGTTGGAGTGAGAAACAGGTTTGTTGGTGTTTTCTGCGAAACGCTTTAGCAGCCCGTTGGTGCTAGTATGGAGTCAGGGGATGGATGAAGCGGAGAGCCCCGTTTGGAGTGAGGCTGCAAAGGGCATGCCAAGGGAAGTGTTCTGCTGTGCCAAGACTCGTGCTGCGCACGCTTTGTGCTTGGAGTGAGAAACAGGTTCCTTGGTGTTTTCTGCGAAACGCTTTAGCAGCCCGTTGGTGCTAGTATGGAGTCAGGGGATAGATGAAGCGGAGAGCCCCGTTTGGAGTGAGGCTGCAAAGGGCATGCCAGGGGAAGTGTTCTGCTGTGCCAAGACTCGTGCTGCGCACGCTTTGTGCTTGGAGTGAGAAACAGGTTCCTTGGTGTTTTCTGCGAAACGCTTTAGCAGCCCGTTGGTGCTAGTATGGAGTCGGGGATGGATGAAGCGGAGAGCCCCGTTTGGAGTGAGGCTGCAAAGGGCATGCCAAGGGAAGTGTTCTGCTGTGCCAAGACTCGTGCTGCGCACGCTTTGTGGTTGGAGTGAGAAACACCTTCCTTGGTGTTTTCTGCGAAACGCTTTAGCAGCCCGTTGGTGCTAGTATGGAGTCAGGGGATGGATGAAGCGGAGAGCCCCGTTTGGAGTGAGGCTGCAAAGGGCATGCCAAGGGAAGTGTTCTGCTGTGCCAAGACTCGTGCTGCGCACGCTTTGTGGTTGGAGTGAGAAACAGGTTCCTTGGTGTTTTCTGCAAAACGCTTCAGCAGCCCGTTGGTGCTAGTATGGACTTAGAGGATGGATGAAGCGGAGAGCCCCGTTTGGAGTGAGGCTGCAAAGGGCATGCCAAGGGAAGTGTTCTGCTGTGCCAAGATTCATGCTGCGCACGCTTTGTGGTTGGAGTGAGAAACAGCTTTGTTGGTGTTTTCTGCGAAACGCTTTAGCAGCCCGTTGGTGCTAGTATGGAGTTAGGGGATGGATGAAGCGGAGAGCCCCGTTTGGAGTGAGGCTGCAAAGGGCATGCCAAGGGAAGTGTTCTGCTGTGCCAAGATTCATGCTGCGCACGCTTTGTGGTTGGAGTGAGAAACACCTTCCTTGGTGTTTTCTGCGAAACGCTTTTGCAGCCCGTTGGTGCTAGTATGGAGTTAGGGGATGGATGAAGCGGAGAGCCCCGTTTGGAGTGAGGCTGCAAAGGGCATGCCAAGGGAAGTGTTCTGCTGTGCCAAGACTCGTGCTGCGCACGCTTTGTGGTTGGAGTGAGAAACAGGTTCGTTGGTGTTTTCTGTGAAACGCTTTAGCAGCCCGTTGGTGCTAGTATGGAGTTAGGGGATGGATGAAGCGGAGAGCCCCGTTTGGAGTGAGGCTGCAAAGGGCATGCCAAGGGAAGTGTTCTGCTGTGCCAACATTCATGCTGCGCACGTTTTGTGGTTGGAGTGAGAAACAGGTTCCTTGGTGTTTTCTGCGAAACGCTTTAGCAGCCCGTTGGTGCTAGTATGGAGTTAGGGGATGGATGAAGCGGAGAGCCCCGTTTGGAGTGAGGCTGCAAAGGGCATGCCAGGGGAAGTGTTCTGCTGTGCCAAGACTCGTGCTGCGCACGCTTTGTGGTTGGAGTGAGAAACAGGTTCCTTGGTGTTTTCTGCGAAACGCTTTAGCAGCCCGTTGGTGCTAGTATGGAGTCAGGGGATGGATGAAGCGGAGAGTCCCGTTTGGAGTGAGGCTGCAAAGGGCATGCCAAAGGAAGTGTTCTGCTGTGCCAAGACTCGTGCTGCGCACGCTTTGTGCTTGGAGTGAGAAACAGGTTCGTTGGTGTTTTCTGCGAAACGCTTTAGCAGCCCGTTGGTGCTAGTATGGAGTCAGGGGATGGATGAAGCGGAGAGCCCCGTTTGGAGTGAGGCTGCAAAGGGCATGCCAAGGGAAGTGTTCTGCTGTGCCAAGACTCGTGCTGCGCACGCTTTGTGGTTGGAGTGAGAAACAGGTTCCTTGGTGTTTTCTGCGAAACGCTTTAGCAGCCCGTTGGTGCTAGTATGGAGTCAGGGGATGGATGAAGCGGAGAGCCCCGTTTGGAGTGAGGCTGCAAAGGGCATGCCAAGGGAAGTGTTCTGCTGTGCCAAGACTCGTGCTGCGCACGCTTTGTGCTTGGAGTGAGAAACAGGTTCCTTGGTGTTTTCTGCGAAACGCTTTAGCAGCCCGTTGGTGCTAGTATGGAGTCAGGGGATGGATGAAGCGGAGAGCCCCGTTTGGAGTGAGGCTGCAAAGGGCATGCCAAGGGAAGTGTTCTGCTGTGCCAAGACTCGTGCTGCGCACGCTTTGTGGTTGGAGTGAGAAACAGGTTCCTTGGTGTTTTCTGCGAACCGCTTTAGCAGCCCGTTGGTGCTAGTATGGAGTCAGGGGATGGATGAAGCGGAGAGCCCCGTTTGGAGTGAGGCTGCAAAGGGCATGCCAAGGGAAGTGTTCTGCTGTGCCAAGACTCGTGCTGCGCACGCTTTGTGGTTGGAGTGAGAAACAGGTTCCTTGGTGTTTTCTGCGAAACGCTTTAGCAGCCCGTTGGTGCTAGTATGGAGTCAGGGGATGGATGAAGCGGAGAGCCCCGTTTGGAGTGAGGTTGCAAAGGGCATGCCAAGGGAAGTGTTCTGCTGTGCCAAGACTCGTGCTGCGCACGCTTTGTGGTTGGAGTGAGAAACAGGTTCCTTGGTGTTTTCTGCGAAACGCTTTAGCAGCCCGTTGGTGCTAGTATGGAGTCAGGGGATGGATGAAGCGGAGAGCCCCGTTTGGAGTGAGGCTGCAAAGGGCATGCCAAGGGAAGTGTTCTGCTGTGCCAAGACTCGTGCTGCGCACGCTTTGTGGTTGGAGTGAGAAACAGGTTCCTTGGTGTTTTCTGCGAAACGCTTTAGCAGCCCGTTGGTGCTAGTATGGAGTCAGGGGATGGATGAAGCGGAGAGCCCCGTTTGGAGTGAGGCTGCAAAGGGCATGCCAAAGGAAGTGTTCTGCTGTGCCAAGACTCGTGCTGCGCACGCTTTGTGCTTGGAGTGAGAAACAGGTTCCTTGGTGTTTTCTGCGAAACGCTTTAGCAGCCCGTTGGTGCTAGTATGGAGTCAGGGGATGGATGAAGCGGAGAGCCCCGTTTGGAGTGAGGCTGCAAAGGGCATGCCAAGGGAAGTGTTCTGCTGTGCCAAGACTCGTGCTGCGCACGCTTTGTGCTTGGAGTGAGAAACAGGTTCCTTGGTGTTTTCTGCGAAACGCTTTAGCAGCCCGTTGGTGCTAGTATGGAGTCAGGGGATGGATGAAGCGGAGAGCCCCGTTTGGAGTGAGGCTGCAAAGGGCATGCCAAAGGAAGTGTTCTGCTGTGCCAAGACTCGTGCTGCGCACGCTTTGTGGTTGGAGTGAGAAACAGGTTCCTTGGTGTTTTCTGCGAAACGCTTTAGCAGCCCGTTGGTGCTAGTATGGAGTCAGGGGATGGATGAAGCGGAGAGCCCCGTTTGGAGTGAGGCTGCAAAGGGCATGCCAAGGGAAGTGTTCTGCTGTGCCAAGACTCGTGCTGCGCACGCTTTGTGGTTGGAGTGAGAAACAGGTTCCTTGGTGTTTTCTGCGAAACGCTTTAGCAGCCCGTTGGTGCTAGTATGGAGTCAGGGGATGGATGAAGCGGAGAGCCCCGTTTGGAGTGAGGCTGCAAAGGGCATGCCAAAGGAAGTGTTCTGCTGTGCCAAGACTCGTGCTGCGCACGCTTTGTGCTTGGAGTGAGAAACAGGTTCCTTGGTGTTTTCTGCGAAACGCTTTAGCAGCCCGTTGGTGCTAGTATGGAGTCAGGGGATGGATGAAGCGGAGAGCCCCGTTTGGAGTGAGGCTGCAAAGGGCATGCCAAGGGAAGTGTTCTGCTGTGCCAAGACTCGTGCTGCGCACGCTTTGTGGTTGGAGTGAGAAACAGGTTCCTTGGTGTTTTCTGCGAAACGCTTTAGCAGCCCGTTGGTGCTAGTATGGAGTTAGGGGATGGATGAAGCGGAGAGCCCCGTTTGGAGTGAGGCTGCAAAGGGCATGCCAAAGGAAGTGTTCTGCTGTGCCAAGACTCGTGCTGCGCACGCTTTGTGCTTGGAGTGAGAAACAGGTTCCTTGGTGTTTTCTGCGAAACGCTTTAGCAGCCCGTTGGTGCTAGTATGGAGTTAGGGGATGGATGAAGCGGAGAGCCCCGTTTGGAGTGAGGCTGCAAAGGGCATGCCAAGGGAAGTGTTCTGCTGTGCCAAGACTCGTGCTGCGCACGCTTTGTGGTTGGAGTGAGAAACAGGTTCCTTGGTGTTTTCTGCGAAACGCTTTAGCAGCCCGTTGGTGCTAGTATGGAGTCAGGCGATGGATGAAGCGGAGAGCCCCGTTTGGAGTGAGGCTGCAAAGGGCATGCCAAAGGAAGTGTTCTGCTGTGCCAAGACTCGTGCTGCGCACGCTTTGTGGTTGGAGTGAGAAACAGGTTCCTTGGTGTTTTCTGCGAAACGCTTTAGCAGCCCGTTGGTGCTAGTATGGAGTCAGGGGATGGATGAAGCGGAGAGCCCCGTTTGGAGTGAGGCTGCAAAGGGCATGCCAAGGGAAGTGTTCTGCTGTGCCAAGACTCGTGCTGCGCACGCTTTGTGCTTGGAGTGAGAAACAGGTTTGTTGGTGTTTTCTGCGAAACGCTTTAGCAGCCCGTTGGTGCTAGTATGGAGTTAGGGGATGGATGAAGCGGAGAGCCCCGTTTGGAGTGAGGCTGCAAAGGGCATGCCAGTTGAAGTGTTCTGCTGTGCCAAGACTCGTGCTGCGCACGCTTTGTGGTTGGAGTGAGAAACAGGTTCCTTGGTGTTTTCTGCGAAACGCTTTAGCAGCCCGTTGGTGCTAGTATGGAGTCAGGGGATGGATGAAGCGGAGAGCCCCGTTTGGAGTGAGGCTGCAAAGGGCATGCCAAGGGAAGTGTTCTGCTGTGCCAAGACTCGTGCTGCGCACGCTTTGTGCTTGGAGTGAGAAACAGGATCGTTGGTGTTTTCTGCGAAACGCTTTAGCAGCCCGTTGGTGCTAGTATGGAGTCAGGGGATGGATGAAGCGGAGAGCCCCGTTTGGAGTGAGGCTGCAAAGGGCATGCCAAAGGAAGTGTTCTGCTGTGCCAAGACTCGTGCTGCGCACGCTTTGTGGTTGGAGTGAGAAACAGGTTCCTTGGTGTTTTCTGCGAAACGCTTTAGCAGCCCGTTGGTGCTAGTATGGAGTCAGGGGATGGATGAAGCGGAGAGCCCCGTTTGGAGTGAGGCTGCAAAGGGCATGCCAAGGGAAGTGTTCTGCTGTGCCAAGACTCGTGCTGCGCACGCTTTGTGGTTGGAGTGAGAAACAGGTTCCTTGGTGTTTTCTGCGAAACGCTTTAGCAGCCCGTTGGTGCTAGTATGGAGTCAGGGGATGGATGAAGCGGAGAGCCCCGTTTGGAGTGAGGCTGCAAAGGGCATGCCAAAGGAAGTGTTCTGCTGTGCCAAGACTCGTGCTGCGCACGCTTTGTGGTTGGAGTGAGAAACAGGTTCCTTGGTGTTTTCTGCGAAACGCTTTAGCAGCCCGTTGGTGCTAGTATGGAGTCAGGGGATGGATGAAGCGGAGAGCCCCGTTTGGAGTGAGGCTGCAAAGGGCATGCCAAAGGAAGTGTTCTGCTGTGCCAAGACTCGTGCTGCGCACGCTTTGTGGTTGGAGTGAGAAACAGGTTTGTTGGTGTTTTCTGCGAAACGCTTTAGCAGCCCGTTGGTGCTAGTATGGAGTCAGGGGATGGATGAAGCGGAGAGCCCCGTTTGGAGTGAGGCTGCAAAGGGCATGCCAAGGGAAGTGTTCTGCTGTGCCAAGACTCGTGCTGCGCACGCTTTGTGGTTGGAGTGAGAAACAGGTTCGTTGGTGTTTTCTGCGAAACGCTTTAGCAGCCCGTTGGTGCTAGTATGGAGTCAGGGGATGGATGAAGCGGAGAGCCCCGTTTGGAGTGAGGCTGCAAAGGGCATGCCAAAGGAAGTGTTCTGCTGTGCCAAGACTCGTGCTGCGCACGCTTTGTGGTTGGAGTGAGAAACAGGTTCCTTGGTGTTTTCTGCGAAACGCTTTAGCAGCCCGTTGGTGCTAGTATGGAGTCAGGGGATGGATGAAGCGGAGAGCCCCGTTTGGAGTGAGGCTGCAAAGGGCATGCCAAGGGAAGTGTTCTGCTGTGCCAAGACTCGTGCTGCGCACGCTTTGTGCTTGGAGTGAGAAACAGGTTTGTTGGTGTTTTCTGCGAAACGCTTTAGCAGCCCGTTGGTGCTAGTATGGAGTCAGGGGATGGATGAAGCGGAGAGCCCCGTTTGGAGTGAGGCTGCAAAGCGCATGCCAAGGGAAGTGTTCTGCTGTGCCAAGACTCGTGCTGCGCACGCTTTGTGCTTGGAGTGAGAAACAGGTTCCTTGGTGTTTTCTGCGAAACGCTTTAGCAGCCCGTTGGTGCTAGTATGGAGTCAGGGGATAGATGAAGCGGAGAGCCCCGTTTGGAGTGAGGCTGCAAAGGGCATGCCAGGGGAAGTGTTCTGCTGTGCCAAGACTCATGCTGCGCACGCTTTGTGGTTGGAGTGAGAAACAGGTTCCTTGGTGTTTTCTGCGAAACGCTTTAGCAGCCCGTTGGTGCTAGTATGGAGTCGGGGATGGATGAAGCGGAGAGCCCCGTTTGGAGTGAGGCTGCAAAGGGCATGCCAAGGGAAGTGTTCTGCTGTGCCAAGACTCGTGCTGCGCACGCTTTGTGGTTGGAGTGAGAAACAGGTTCGTTGGTGTTTTCTGCGAAACGCTTTAGCAGCCCGTTGGTGCTAGTATGGAGTCAGGGGATGGATGAAGCGGAGAGCCCCGTTTGGAGTGAGGCTGCAAAGGGCATGCCAAGGGAAGTGTTCTGCTGTGCCAAGACTCGTGCTGCGCACGCTTTGTGGTTGGAGTGAGAAACAGGTTCCTTGGTGTTTTCTGCAAAACGCTTCAGCAGCCCGTTGGTGCTAGTATGGACTTAGAGGATGGATGAAGCGGAGAGCCCCGTTTGGAGTGAGGCTGCAAAGGGCATGCCAAGGGAAGTGTTCTGCTGTGCCAAGATTCATGCTGCGCACGCTTTGTGGTTGGAGTGAGAAACAGCTTTGTTGGTGTTTTCTGCGAAACGCTTTAGCAGCCCGTTGGTGCTAGTATGGAGTTAGGGGATGGATGAAGCGGAGAGCCCCGTTTGGAGTGAGGCTGCAAAGGGCATGCCAAGGGAAGTGTTCTGCTGTGCCAAGATTCATGCTGCGCACGCTTTGTGGTTGGAGTGAGAAACAGGTTCCTTGGTGTTTTCTGCGAAACGCTTTAGCAGCCCGTTGGTGCTAGTATGGAGTTAGGGGATGGATGAAGCGGAGAGCCCCGTTTGGAGTGAGGCTGCAAAGGGCATGCCAAGGGAAGTGTTCTGCTGTGCCAAGACTCGTGCTGCGCACGCTTTGTGGTTGGAGTGAGAAACAGGTTCCTTGGTGTTTTCTGCGAAACGCTTTAGCAGCCCGTTGGTGCTAGTATGGAGTCAGGCGATGGATGAAGCGGAGAGCCCCGTTTGGAGTGAGGCTGCAAAGGGCATGCCAAAGGAAGTGTTCTGCTGTGCCAAGACTCGTGCTGCGCACGCTTTGTGGTTGGAGTGAGAAACAGGTTCCTTGGTGTTTTCTGCGAAACGCTTTAGCAGCCCGTTGGTGCTAGTATGGAGTCAGGGGATGGATGAAGCGGAGAGCCCCGTTTGGAGTGAGGCTGCAAAGGGCATGCCAAGGGAAGTGTTCTGCTGTGCCAAGACTCGTGCTGCGCACGCTTTGTGGTTGGAGTGAGAAACAGGTTTGTTGGTGTTTTCTGCGAAACGCTTTAGCAGCCCGTTGGTGCTAGTATGGAGTTAGGGGATGGATGAAGCGGAGAGCCCCGTTTGGAGTGAGGCTGCAAAGGGCATGCCAGTTGAAGTGTTCTGCTGTGCCAAGACTCGTGCTGCGCACGCTTTGTGGTTGGAGTGAGAAACAGGTTCCTTGGTGTTTTCTGCGAAACGCTTTAGCAGCCCGTTGGTGCTAGTATGGAGTCAGGGGATGGATGAAGCGGAGAGCCCCGTTTGGAGTGAGGCTGCAAAGGGCATGCCAAGGGAAGTGTTCTGCTGTGCCAAGACTCGTGCTGCGCACGCTTTGTGGTTGGAGTGAGAAACAGGATCGTTGGTGTTTTCTGCGAAACGCTTTAGCAGCCCGTTGGTGCTAGTATGGAGTCAGGGGATGGATGAAGCGGAGAGCCCCGTTTGGAGTGAGGCTGCAAAGGGCATGCCAAAGGAAGTGTTCTGCTGTGCCAAGACTCGTGCTGCGCACGCTTTGTGGTTGGAGTGAGAAACAGGTTCCTTGGTGTTTTCTGCGAAACGCTTTAGCAGCCCGTTGGTGCTAGTATGGAGTCAGGGGATGGATGAAGCGGAGAGCCCCGTTTGGAGTGAGGCTGCAAAGGGCATGCCAAGGGAAGTGTTCTGCTGTGCCAAGACTCGTGCTGCGCACGCTTTGTGGTTGGAGTGAGAAACAGGTTCGTTGGTGTTTTCTGCGAAACGCTTTAGCAGCCCGTTGGTGCTAGTATGGAGTCAGGGGATGGATGAAGCGGAGAGCCCCGTTTGGAGTGAGGCTGCAAAGGGCATGCCAAAGGAAGTGTTCTGCTGTGCCAAGACTCGTGCTGCGCACGCTTTGTGGTTGGAGTGAGAAACAGGTTCCTTGGTGTTTTCTGCGAAACGCTTTAGCAGCCCGTTGGTGCTAGTATGGAGTCAGGGGATGGATGAAGCGGAGAGCCCCGTTTGGAGTGAGGCTGCAAAGGGCATGCCAAAGGAAGTGTTCTGCTGTGCCAAGACTCGTGCTGCGCACGCTTTGTGGTTGGAGTGAGAAACAGGTTTGTTGGTGTTTTCTGCGAAACGCTTTAGCAGCCCGTTGGTGCTAGTATGGAGTCAGGGGATGGATGAAGCGGAGAGCCGCGTTTGGAGTGAGGCTGCAAAGGGCATGCCAAGGGAAGTGTTCTGCTGTGCCAAGACTCGTGCTGCGCACGCTTTGTGGTTGGAGTGAGAAACAGGTTCCTTGGTGTTTTCTGCGAAACGCTTTAGCAGCCCGTTGGTGCTAGTATGGAGTCAGGGGATGGATGAAGCGGAGAGCCCCGTTTGGAGTGAGGCTGCAAAGGGCATGCCAAAGGAAGTGTTCTGCTGTGCCAAGACTCGTGCTGCGCACGCTTTGTGGTTGGAGTGAGAAACAGGTTCCTTGGTGTTTTCTGCGAAACGCTTTAGCAGCCCGTTGGTGCTAGTATGGAGTCAGGGGATGGATGAAGCGGAGAGCCCCGTTTGGAGTGAGGCTGCAAAGGGCATGCCAAGGGAAGTGTTCTGCTGTGCCAAGACTCGTGCTGCGCACGCTTTGTGGTTGGAGTGAGAAACAGGTTTGTTGGTGTTTTCTGCGAAACGCTTTAGCAGCCCGTTGGTGCTAGTATGGAGTCAGGGGATGGATGAAGCGGAGAGCCCCGTTTGGAGTGAGGCTGCAAAGGGCATGCCAAGGGAAGTGTTCTGCTGTGCCAAGACTCGTGCTGCGCACGCTTTGTGCTTGGAGTGAGAAACAGGTTCCTTGGTGTTTTCTGCGAAACGCTTTAGCAGCCCGTTGGTGCTAGTATGGAGTCAGGGGATAGATGAAGCGGAGAGCCCCGTTTGGAGTGAGGCTGCAAAGGGCATGCCAGGGGAAGTGTTCTGCTGTGCCAAGACTCGTGCTGCGCACGCTTTGTGCTTGGAGTGAGAAACAGGTTCGTTGGTGTTTTCTGCGAAACGCTTTAGCAGCCCGTTGGTGCTAGTATGGAGTCGGGGATGGATGAAGCGGAGAGCCCCGTTTGGAGTGAGGCTGCAAAGGGCATGCCAAGGGAAGTGTTCTGCTGTGCCAAGACTCGTGCTGCGCACGCTTTGTGGTTGGAGTGAGAAACACCTTCCTTGGTGTTTTCTGCGAAACGCTTTAGCAGCCCGTTGGTGCTAGTATGGAGTCAGGGGATGGATGAAGCGGAGAGCCCCGTTTGGAGTGAGGCTGCAAAGGGCATGCCAAGGGAAGTGTTCTGCTGTGCCAAGACTCGTGCTGCGCACGCTTTGTGGTTGGAGTGAGAAACAGGTTCCTTGGTGTTTTCTGCAAAACGCTTCAGCAGCCCGTTGGTGCTAGTATGGACTTAGAGGATGGATGAAGCGGAGAGCCCCGTTTGGAGTGAGGCTGCAAAGGGCATGCCAAGGGAAGTGTTCTGCTGTGCCAAGATTCATGCTGCGCACGCTTTGTGGTTGGAGTGAGAAACAGCTTTGTTGGTGTTTTCTGCGAAACGCTTTAGCAGCCCGTTGGTGCTAGTATGGAGTTAGGGGATGGATGAAGCGGAGAGCCCCGTTTGGAGTGAGGCTGCAAAGGGCATGCCAAGGGAAGTGTTCTGCTGTGCCAAGATTCATGCTGCGCACGCTTTGTGGTTGGAGTGAGAAACACCTTCCTTGGTGTTTTCTGCGAAACGCTTTTGCAGCCCGTTGGTGCTAGTATGGAGTTAGGGGATGGATGAAGCGGAGAGCCCCGTTTGGAGTGAGGCTGCAAAGGGCATGCCAAGGGAAGTGTTCTGCTGTGCCAAGACTCGTGCTGCGCACGCTTTGTGGTTGGAGTGAGAAACAGGTTCGTTGGTGTTTTCTGTGAAACGCTTTAGCAGCCCGTTGGTGCTAGTATGGAGTTAGGGGATGGATGAAGCGGAGAGCCCCGTTTGGAGTGAGGCTGCAAAGGGCATGCCAAGGGAAGTGTTCTGCTGTGCCAACATTCATGCTGCGCACGTTTTGTGGTTGGAGTGAGAAACAGGTTCCTTGGTGTTTTCTGCGAAACGCTTTAGCAGCCCGTTGGTGCTAGTATGGAGTTAGGGGATGGATGAAGCGGAGAGCCCCGTTTGGAGTGAGGCTGCAAAGGGCATGCCAGGGGAAGTGTTCTGCTGTGCCAAGACTCGTGCTGCGCACGCTTTGTGGTTGGAGTGAGAAACAGGTTCCTTGGTGTTTTCTGCGAAACGCTTTAGCAGCCCGTTGGTGCTAGTATGGAGTCAGGGGATGGATGAAGCGGAGAGTCCCGTTTGGAGTGAGGCTGCAAAGGGCATGCCAAAGGAAGTGTTCTGCTGTGCCAAGACTCGTGCTGCGCACGCTTTGTGGTTGGAGTGAGAAACAGGTTCGTTGGTGTTTTCTGCGAAACGCTTTAGCAGCCCGTTGGTGCTAGTATGGAGTCAGGGGATGGATGAAGCGGAGAGCCCCGTTTGGAGTGAGGCTGCAAAGGGCATGCCAAGGGAAGTGTTCTGCTGTGCCAAGACTCGTGCTGCGCACGCTTTGTGGTTGGAGTGAGAAACAGGATCGTTGGTGTTTTCTGCGAAACGCTTTAGCAGCCCGTTGGTGCTAGTATGGAGTCAGGGGATGGATGGAGCGGAGAGCCCCGTTTGGAGTGAGGCTGCAAAGGGCATGCCAAAGGAAGTGTTCTGCTGTGCCAAGACTCGTGCTGCGCACGCTTTGTGGTTGGAGTGAGAAACAGGTTCCTTGGTGTTTTCTGCGAAACGCTTTAGCAGCCCGTTGGTGCTAGTATGGAGTCAGGGGATGGATGAAGCGGAGAGCCCCGTTTGGAGTGAGGCTGCAAAGGGCATGCCAAGGGAAGTGTTCTGCTGTGCCAAGACTCGTGCTGCGCACGCTTTGTGCTTGGAGTGAGAAACAGGTTCCTTGGTGTTTTCTGCGAAACGCTTTAGCAGCCCGTTGGTGCTAGTATGGAGTCAGGGGATGGATGAAGCGGAGAGCCCCGTTTGGAGTGAGGCTGCAAAGGGCATGCCAAGGGAAGTGTTCTGCTGTGCCAAGACTCGTGCTGCGCACGCTTTGTGGTTGGAGTGAGAAACAGGTTTGTTGGTGTTTTCTGCGAAACGCTTTAGCAGCCCGTTGGTGCTAGTATGGAGTTAGGGGATGGATGAAGCGGAGAGCCCCGTTTGGAGTGAGGCTGCAAAGGGCATGCCAAAGGAAGTGTTCTGCTGTGCCAAGACTCGTGCTGCGCACGCTTTGTGGTTGGAGTGAGAAACAGGTTCCTTGGTGTTTTCTGCGAAACGCTTTAGCAGCCCGTTGGTGCTAGTATGGAGTCAGGGGATGGATGAAGCGGAGAGCCCCGTTTGGAGTGAGGCTGCAAAGGGCATGCCAAAGGAAGTGTTCTGCTGTGCCAAGACTCGTGCTGCGCACGCTTTGTGCTTGGAGTGAGAAACAGGTTCCTTGGTGTTTTCTGCGAAACGCTTTAGCAGCCCGTTGGTGCTAGTATGGAGTCAGGGGATGGATGAAGCGGAGAGCCCCGTTTGGAGTGAGGCTGCAAAGGGCATGCCAAGGGAAGTGTTCTGCTGTGCCAAGACTCGTGCTGCGCACGCTTTGTGGTTGGAGTGAGAAACAGGTTCGTTGGTGTTTTCTGCGAAACGCTTTAGCAGCCCGTTGGTGCTAGTATGGAGTCAGGGGATGGATGAAGCGGAGAGCCCCGTTTGGAGTGAGGCTGCAAAGGGCATGCCAAAGGAAGTGTTCTGCTGTGCCAAGACTCGTGCTGCGCACGCTTTGTGGTTGGAGTGAGAAACAGGTTTGTTGGTGTTTTCTGCGAAACGCTTTAGCAGCCCGTTGGTGCTAGTATGGAGTCAGGGGATGGATGAAGCGGAGAGCCCCGTTTGGAGTGAGGCTGCAAAGGGCATGCCAAGGGAAGTGTTCTGCTGTGCCAAGACTCGTGCTGCGCATGCTTTGTGCTTGGAGTGAGAAACAGGTTCCTTGGTGTTTTCTGCGAAACGCTTTAGCAGCCCGTTGGTGCTAGTATGGAGTTAGGGGATGGATGAAGCGGAGAGCCCCGTTTGGAGTGAGGCTGCAAAGGGCATGCCAAAGGAAGTGTTCTGCTGTGCCAAGATTCATGCTGCGCACGCTTTGTGGTTGGAGTGAGAAACAGGTTCCTTGGTGTTTTCTGCGAACCACTTTAGCAGCCCGTTGGTGCTAGTATGGAGTCAGGGGATGGATGAAGCGGAGAGCCCCGTTTGGAGTGAGGCTGCAAAGGGCATGCCAAAGGAAGTGTTCTGCTGTGCCAAGACTCGTGCTGCGCACGCTTTGTGGTTGGAGTGAGAAACAGGTTCCTTGGTGTTTTCTGCGAAACGCTTTAGCAGCCCGTTGGTGCTAGTATGGAGTCAGGGGATGGATGAAGCGGAGAGCCCCGTTTGGAGTGAGGCTGCAAAGGGCATGCCAAAGGAAGTGTTCTGCTGTGCCAAGACTCGTGCTGCGCACGCTTTGTGCTTGGAGTGAGAAACAGGTTCCTTGGTGTTTTCTGCGAAACGCTTTAGCAGCCCGTTGGTGCTAGTATGGAGTCAGGGGATGGATGAAGCGGAGAGCCCCGTTTGGAGTGAGGCTGCAAAGGGCATGCCAAGGGAAGTGTTCTGCTGTGCCAAGACTCGTGCTGCGCACGCTTTGTGGTTGGAGTGAGAAACAGGTTCGTTGGTGTTTTCTGCGAACCGCTTTAGCAGCCCGTTGGTGCTAGTATGGAGTCAGGGGATGGATGAAGCGGAGAGCCCCGTTTGGAGTGAGGCTGCAAAGGGCATGCCAAAGGAAGTGTTCTGCTGTGCCAAGACTCGTGCTGCGCACGCTTTGTGGTTGGAGTGAGAAACAGGTTCCTTGGTGTTTTCTGCGAAACGCTTTAGCAGCCCGTTGGTGCTAGTATGGAGTCAGGGGATGGATGAAGCGGAGAGCCCCGTTTGGAGTGAGGCTGCAAAGGGCATGCCAAGGGAAGTGTTCTGCTGTGCCAAGACTCGTGCTGCGCACGCTTTGTGGTTGGAGTGAGAAACAGGTTTGTTGGTGTTTTCTGCGAAACGCTTTAGCAGCCCGTTGGTGCTAGTATGGAGTCAGGGGATGGATGAAGCGGAGAGCCCCGTTTGGAGTGAGGCTGCAAAGGGCATGCCAAGGGAAGTGTTCTGCTGTGCCAAGACTCGTGCTGCGCACGCTTTGTGCTTGGAGTGAGAAACAGGTTCCTTGGTGTTTTCTGCGAAACGCTTTAGCAGCCCGTTGGTGCTAGTATGGAGTCAGGGGATAGATGAAGCGGAGAGCCCCGTTTGGAGTGAGGCTGCAAAGGGCATGCCAGGGGAAGTGTTCTGCTGTGCCAAGACTCGTGCTGCGCACGCTTTGTGCTTGGAGTGAGAAACAGGTTCCTTGGTGTTTCTGCGAAACGCTTTAGCAGCCCGTTGGTGCTAGTATGGAGTCGGGGATGGATGAAGCGGAGAGCCCCGTTTGGAGTGAGGCTGCAAAGGGCATGCCAAGGGAAGTGTTCTGCTGTGCCAAGACTCGTGCTGCGCACGCTTTGTGGTTGGAGTGAGAAACAGGTTCGTTGGTGTTTTCTGCGAAACGCTTTAGCAGCCCGTTGGTGCTAGTATGGAGTCAGGGGATGGATGAAGCGGAGAGCCCCGTTTGGAGTGAGGCTGCAAAGGGCATGCCAAGGGAAGTGTTCTGCTGTGCCAAGACTCGTGCTGCGCACGCTTTGTGGTTGGAGTGAGAAACAGGTTCCTTGTGTTTTCTGCAAAACGCTTCAGCAGCCCGTTGGTGCTAGTATGGACTTAGAGGATGGATGAAGCGGAGAGCCCCGTTTGGAGTGAGGCTGCAAAGGGCATGCCAAGGGAAGTGTTCTGCTGTGCCAAGATTCATGCTGCGCACGCTTTGTGGTTGGAGTGAGAAACAGCTTTGTTGGTGTTTTCTGCGAAACGCTTTAGCAGCCCGTTGGTGCTAGTATGGAGTCAGGGGATGGATGAAGCGGAGAGCCCCGTTTGGAGTGAGGCTGCAAAGGGCATGCCAAGGGAAGTGTTCTGCTGTGCCAAGATTCATGCTGCGCACGCTTTGTGGTTGGAGTGAGAAACAACCTTCCTTGGTGTTTTCTGCGAAACGCTTTAGCAGCCCGTTGGTGCTAGTATGGAGTTAGGGGATGGATGAAGCGGAGAGCCCCGTTTGGAGTGAGGCTGCAAAGGGCATGCCAAGGGAAGTGTTCTGCTGTGCCAAGACTCGTGCTGCGCACGCTTTGTGGTTGGAGTGAGAAACAGGTTCGTTGGTGTTTTCTGTGAAACGCTTTAGCAGCCCGTTGGTGCTAGTATGGAGTTAGGGGATGGATGAAGCGGAGAGCCCCGTTTGGAGTGAGGCTGCAAAGGGCATGCCAAGGGAAGTGTTCTGCTGTGCCAACATTCATGCTGCGCACGTTTTGTGGTTGGAGTGAGAAACAGGTTCCTTGGTGTTTTCTGCGAAACGCTTTAGCAGCCCGTTGGTGCTAGTATGGAGTTAGGGGATGGATGAAGCGGAGAGCCCCATTTGGAGTGAGGCTGCAAAGGGCATGCCAGGGGAAGTGTTCTGCTGTGCCAAGACTCGTGCTGCGCACGCTTTGTGGTTGGAGTGAGAAACAGGTTCCTTGGTGTTTTCTGCGAAACGCTTTAGCAGCCCGTTGGTGCTAGTATGGAGTCAGGGGATGGATGAAGCGGAGAGCCCCGTTTGGAGTGAGGCTGCAAAGGGCATGCCAAAGGAAGTGTTCTGCTGTGCCAAGACTCGTGCTGCGCACGCTTTGTGGTTGGAGTGAGAAACAGGTTCGTTGGTGTTTTCTGCGAAACGCTTTAGCAGCCCGTTGGTGCTAGTATGGAGTCAGGGGATGGATGAAGCGGAGAGCCCCGTTTGGAGTGAGGCTGCAAAGGGCATGCCAAGGGAAGTGTTCTGCTGTGCCAAGACTCGTGCTGCGCACGCTTTGTGGTTGGAGTGAGAAACAGGATCGTTGGTGTTTTCTGCGAAACGCTTTAGCAGCCCGTTGGTGCTAGTATGGAGTCAGGGGATGGATGGAGCGGAGAGCCCCGTTTGGAGTGAGGCTGCAAAGGGCATGCAAAGGAAGTGTTCTGCTGTGCCAAGACTCGTGCTGCGCACGCTTTGTGGTTGGAGTGAGAAACAGGTTCCTTGGTGTTTTCTGCGAAACGCTTTAGCAGCCCGTTGGTGCTAGTATGGAGTCAGGGGATGGATGAAGCGGAGAGCCCCGTTTGGAGTGAGGCTGCAAAGGGCATGCCAAGGGAAGTGTTCTGCTGTGCCAAGACTCGTGCTGCGCACGCTTTGTGCTTGGAGTGAGAAACAGGTTCCTTGGTGTTTTCTGCGAAATGCTTTAGCAGCCCGTTGGTGCTAGTATGGAGTCAGGGGATGGATGAAGCGGAGAGCCCCGTTTGGAGTGAGGCTGCAAAGGGCATGCCAAGGGAAGTGTTCTGCTGTGCCAAGACTCGTGCTGCGCACGCTTTGTGGTTGGAGTGAGAAACAGGTTTGTTGGTGTTTTCTGCGAAACGCTTTAGCAGCCCGTTGGTGCTAGTATGGAGTCAGGGGATGGATGAAGCGGAGAGCCCCGTTTGGAGTGAGGCTGCAAAGGGCATGCCAAAGGAAGTGTTCTGCTGTGCCAAGACTCGTGCTGCGCACGCTTTGTGGTTGGAGTGAGAAACAGGTTCCTTGGTGTTTTCTGCGAAACGCTTTAGCAGCCCGTTGGTGCTAGTATGGAGTCAGGGGATGGATGAAGCGGAGAGCCCCGTTTGGAGTGAGGCTGCAAAGGGCATGCCAAAGGAAGTGTTCTGCTGTGCCAAGACTCGTGCTGCGCACGCTTTGTGGTTGGAGTGAGAAACAGGTTCCTTGGTGTTTTCTGCGAAACGCTTTAGCAGCCCGTTGGTGCTAGTATGGAGTCAGGGGATGGATGAAGCGGAGAGCCCCGTTTGGAGTGAGGCTGCAAAGGGCATGCCAAGGGAAGTGTTCTGCTGTGCCAAGACTCGTGCTGCGCACGTTTGTGGTTGGAGTGAGAAACAGGTTCGTTGGTGTTTTCTGCGAAACGCTTTAGCAGCCCGTTGGTGCTAGTATGGAGTCAGGGGATGGATGAAGCGGAGAGCCCCGTTTGGAGTGAGGCTGCAAAGGGCATGCCAAAGGAAGTGTTCTGCTGTGCCAAGACTCGTGCTGCGCACGCTTTGTGGTTGGAGTGAGAAACAGGTTTGTTGGTGTTTTCTGCGAAACGCTTTAGCAGCCCGTTGGTGCTAGTATGGAGTCAGGGGATGGATGAAGCGGAGAGCCCCGTTTGGAGTGAGGCTGCAAAGGGCATGCCAAGGGAAGTGTTCTGCTGTGCCAAGACTCGTGCTGCGCATGCTTTGTGCTTGGAGTGAGAAACAGGTTCCTTGGTGTTTTCTGCGAAACGCTTTAGCAGCCCGTTGGTGCTAGTATGGAGTTAGGGGATGGATGAAGCGGAGAGCCCCGTTTGGAGTGAGGCTGCAAAGGGCATGCCAAAGGAAGTGTTCTGCTGTGCCAAGATTCATGCTGCGCACGCTTTGTGCTTGGAGTGAGAAACAGGTTCCTTGGTGTTTTCTGCGAACCACTTTAGCAGCCCGTTGGTGCTAGTATGGAGTCAGGGGATGGATGAAGCGGAGAGCCCCGTTTGGAGTGAGGCTGTAAAGGGTATGCCAAGGGAAGTGTTCTGCTGTGCCAAGATTCATGCTGCGCACGCTTTGTGGTTGGAGTGAGAAACAGGTTCCTTGGTGTTTTCTGCTAAACGCTTTAGCAGCCCGTTGGTGCTAGTATGGAGTCAGGGGATGGATGAAGCAGAGAGCCCCGTTTGGAGTGAGGCTGCAAAGGGCATGCCAAGGGAAGTGTTCTGCTGTGCCAAGACTCGTGCTGCGCACGCTTTGTGGTTGGAGTGAGAAACAGGTTTGTTGGTGTTTTCTGCGAAACGCTTTAGCAGCCCGTTGGTGCTAGTATGGAGTCAGGGGATGGATGAAGCGGAGAGCCCCGTTTGGAGTGAGGCTGCAAAGGGCATGCCAAGGGAAGTGTTCTGCTGTGCCAAGACTCGTGCTGCGCACGCTTTGTGGTTGGAGTGAGAAACAGGTTCCTTGGTGTTTTCTGCGAAACGCTTTAGCAGCCCGTTGGTGCTAGTATGGAGTCAGGGGATAGATGAAGCGGAGAGCCCCGTTTGGAGTGAGGCTGCAAAGGGCATGCCAAGGGAAGTGTTCTGCTGTGCCAAGACTCGTGCTGCGCACGCTTTGTGGTTGGAGTGAGAAACAGGTTTGTTGGTGTTTTCTGCGAAACGCTTTAGCAGCCCGTTGGTGCTAGTATGGAGTCAGGGGATGGATGAAGCGGAGAGCCCCGTTTGGAGTGAGGCTGCAAAGGGCATGCCAAGGGAAGTGTTCTGCTGTGCCAAGACTCGTGCTGCGCACGCTTTGTGGTTGGAGTGAGAAACAGGTTCCTTGGTGTTTTCTGCGAAACGCTTTAGCAGCCCGTTGGTGCTAGTATGGAGTCAGGGGATGGATGAAGCGGAGAGCCCCGTTTGGAGTGAGGCTGCAAAGGGCATGCCAAGGGAAGTGTTATGCTGTGCCAACATTCATGCTGCGCACGCTTTGTGGTTGGAGTGAGAAACAGGTTCCTTGGTGTTTTCTGCGAAACGCTTTAGCAGCCCGTTGGTGCTAGTATGGAGTCAGGGGATGGATGAAGCGGAGAGCCCCGTTTGGAGTGAGGCTGCAAAGGGCATGCCAAGGGAAGTGTTCTGCTGTGCCAAGATTCATGCTGCGCACGCTTTGTGGTTGGAGTGAGAAACACCTTCCTTGGTGTTTTCTGCGAAACGCTTTAGCAGCCCGTTGGTGCTAGTATGGAGTTAGGGGATGGATGAAGCGGAGAGCCCCGTTTGGAGTGAGGCTGCAAAGGGCATGCCAAGGGAAGTGTTCTGCTGTGCCAAGACTCGTGCTGCGCACGCTTTGTGGTTGGAGTGAGAAACAGGTTCGTTGGTGTTTTCTGCGAAACGCTTTAGCAGCCCGTTGGTGCTAGTATGGAGTTAGGGGATGGATGAAGCGGAGAGCCCCGTTTGGAGTGAGGCTGCAAAGGGCATGCCAAGGGAAGTGTTCTGCTGTGCCAACATTCATGCTGCACACGTTTTGTGGTTGGAGTGAGAAACAGGTTCCTTGGTGTTTTCTGCGAAATGCTTTAGCAGCCCGTTGGTGCTAGTATGGAGTCAGGGGATGGATGAAGCGGAGAGCCCCGTTTGGAGTGAGGCTGCAAAGGGCATGCCAAGGGAAGTGTTCTGCTGTGCCAAGACTCGTGCTGCGCACGCTTTGTGGTTGGAGTGAGAAACACTTTCCTTGGTGTTTTCTGCGAAACGCTTTAGCAGCCCGTTGGTGCTAGTATGGAGTTAGGGGATGGATGAAGCGGAGAGCCCCGTTTGGAGTGAGGCTGCAAAGGGCATGCCAAGGGAAGTGTTCTGCTGTGCCAAGACTCGTGCTGCGCACGCTTTGTGGTTGGAGTGAGAAACAGGTTCCTTGGTGTTTTCTGCGAAACGCTTTAGCAGCCCGTTGGTGCTAGTATGGAGTTAGGGGATGGATGAAGCGGAGAGCCCCGTTTGGAGTGAGGCTGCAAAGGGCATGCCAAGGGAAGTGTTCTGCTGTGCCAAGATTCATGCTGCGCACGCTTTGTGGTTGGAGTGAGAAACAGGTTTGTTGGTGTTTTCTGCGAAACGCTTTAGCAGCCCGTTGGTGCTAGTATGGAGTCAGGGGATGGATGAAGCGGAGAGCCCCGTTTGGAGTGAGGCTGCAAAGGGCATGCCAAGGGAAGTGTTCTGCTGTGCCAAGACTCGTGCTGCGCACGCTTTGTGGTTGGAGTGAGAAACAGGTTCCTTGGTGTTTTCTGCGAAACGCTTTAGCAGCCCGTTGGTGCTAGTATGGAGTTAGGGGATGGATGAAGCGGAGAGCCCCGTTTGGAGTGAGGCTGCAAAGGGCATGCCAAAGGAAGTGTTCTGCTGTGCCAAGATTCATGCTGCGCACGCTTTGTGGTTGGAGTGAGAAACAGGTTCCTTGGTGTTTTCTGCGAACCGCTTTAGCAGCCCGTTGGTGCTAGTATGGAGTCAGGGGATGGATGAAGCGGAGAGCCCCGTTTGGAGTGAGGCTGCAAAGGGCATGCCAAGGGAAGTGTTCTGCTGTGCCAAGGTTCATGCTGCGCACGCTTTGTGGTTGGAGTGAGAAACAGGTTCCTTGGTGTTTTCTGCTAAACGCTTTAGCAGCCCGTTGGTGCTAGTATGGAGTCAGGGGATGGATGAAGCAGAGAGCCCCGTTTGGAGTGAGGCTGCAAAGGGCATGCCAAGGGAAGTGTTCTGCTGTGCCAAGACTCGTGCTGCGCACGCTTTGTGGTTGGAGTGAGAAACAGGTTTGTTGGTGTTTTCTGCGAAACGCTTTAGCAGCCCGTTGGTGCTAGTATGGAGTCAGGGGATGGATGAAGCGGAGAGCCCCGTTTGGAGTGAGGCTGCAAAGGGCATGCCAAGGGAAGTGTTCTGCTGTGCCAAGACTCGTGCTGCGCACGCTTTGTGGTTGGAGTGAGAAACAGGTTCCTTGGTGTTTTCTGCGAAACGCTTTAGCAGGCCGTTGGTGCTAGTATGGAGTCAGGGGATGGATGAAGCGGAGAGCCCCGTTTGGAGTGAGGCTGCAAAGGGCATGCCAAGGGAAGTGTTCTGCTGTGCCAAGACTCGTGCTGCGCACGCTTTGTGGTTGGAGTGAGAAACAGGTTCCTTGGTGTTTTCTGCGAAACGCTTTAGCAGCCCGTTGGTGCTAGTATGGAGTCAGGGGATAGATGAAGCGGAGAGCCCCGTTTGGAGTGAGGCTGCAAAGCGCATGCCAAGGGAAGTGTTCTGCTGTGCCAAGACTCGTGCTGCGCACGCTTTGTGGTTGGAGTGAGAAACAGGTTCCTTGGTGTTTTCTGCGAAACGCTTTAGCAGGCCGTTGGTGCTAGTATGGAGTCAGGGGATGGATGAAGCGGAGAGCCCCGTTTGGAGTGAGGCTGCAAAGGGCATGCCAAGGGAAGTGTTCTGCTGTGCCAAGACTCGTGCTGCGCACGCTTTGTGGTTGGAGTGAGAAACAGGTTCCTTGGTGTTTTCTGCGAAAC
Source organism: Tinamus guttatus (assembly GCF_059628265.1). Classification (NCBI taxonomy): domain Eukaryota; kingdom Metazoa; phylum Chordata; class Aves; order Tinamiformes; family Tinamidae; genus Tinamus; species Tinamus guttatus. The sequence goes on along the minus strand of NW_028288710.1, from coordinate 84,772 downwards.
GCTTTAGCAGCCCGTTGGTGCTAGTATGGAGTCAGGGGATGGATGAAGCGGAGAGCCCCGTTTGGAGTGAGGCTGCAAAGGGCATGCCAAGGGAAGTGTTCTGCTGTGCCAAGATTCATGCTGCGCACGCTTTGTGGTTGGAGTGAGAAACACTTTCCTTGGTGTTTTCTGCGAAACGCTTTAGCAGCCCGTTGGTGCTAGTATGGAGTCAGGGGATGGATGAAGCGGAGAGCCCCGTTTGGAGTGAGGCTGCAAAGGGCATGCCAAGGGAAGTGTTCTGCTGTGCCAAGATTCATGCTGCGCACGCTTTGTGGTTGGAGTGAGAAACACTTTCCTTGGTGTTTTCTGCGAAACGCTTTAGCAGCCCGTTGGTGCTAGTATGGAGTTAGGGGATGGATGAAGCGGAGAGCCCCGTTTGGAGTGAGGCTGCAAAGGGCATGCCAAGGGAAGTGTTCTGCTGTGCCAAGACTCGTGCTGCGCACGCTTTGTGGTTGGAGTGAGAAACAGGTTCGTTGGTGTTTTCTGCGAAACGCTTTAGCAGCCCGTTGGTGCTAGTATGGAGTTAGGGGATGGATGAAGCGGAGAGCCCCGTTTGGAGTGAGGCTGCAAAGGGCATGCCAAGGGAAGTGTTCTGCTGTGCCAAGATTCATGCTGCGCACGCTTTGTGGTTGGAGTGAGAAACAGGTTTGTTGGTGTTTTCTGCGAAACGCTTTAGCAGCCCGTTGGTGCTAGTATGGAGTCAGGGGATGGATGAAGCGGAGAGCCCCGTTTGGAGTGAGGCTGCAAAGGGCATGCCAAGGGAAGTGTTCTGCTGTGCCAAGACTCGTGCTGCGCACGCTTTGTGGTTGGAGTGAGAAACAGGTTCCTTGGTGTTTTCTGCGAAACGCTTTAGCAGCCCGTTGGTGCTAGTATGGAGTCAGGGGATGGATGAAGCGGAGAGCCCCGTTTGGAGTGAGGCTGCAAAGGGCATGCCAAGGGAAGTGTTCTGCTGTGCCAAGATTCATGCTGCGCACGCTTTGTGGTTGGAGTGAGAAACAGCTTTGTTGGTGTTTTCTGCGAAACGCTTTAGCAGCCCGTTGGTGCTTAGTATGGAGTCAGGGGATGGATGAAGCGGAGAGCCCCGTTTGGAGTGAGGCTGCAAAGGGCATGCCAAGGGAAGTGTTCTGCTGTGCCAACATTCATGCTGCGCACGTTTTGTGGTTGGAGTGAGAAACAGGTTCCTTGGTGTTTTCTGCGAAACGCTTTAGCAGCCCGTTGGTGCTAGTATGGAGTCAGGGGATGGATGAAGCGGAGAGCCCCGTTTGGAGTGAGGCTGCAAAGGGGATGCCAAGGGAAGTGTTCTGCTGTGCCAAGATTCATGCTGCGCACGCTTTGTGGTTGGAGTGAGAAACACCTTCCTTGGTGTTTTCTGCGAAACGCTTTAGCAGCCCGTTGGTGCTAGTATGGAGTTAGGGGATGGATGAAGCGGAGAGCCCCGTTTGGAGTGAGGCTGCAAAGGGCATGCCAAGGGAAGTGTTCTGCTGTGCCAAGACTCGTGCTGCGCACGCTTTGTGGTTGGAGTGAGAAACAGGTTCGTTGGTGTTTTCTGCGAAACGCTTTAGCAGCCCGTTGGTGCTAGTATGGAGTCAGGGGATGGATGAAGCGGAGAGCCCCGTTTGGAGTGAGGCTGCAAAGGGCATGCCAGGGGAAGTGTTCTGCTGTGCCAAGACTCGTGCTGCGCACGCTTTGTGGTTGGAGTGAGAAACAGGTTCCTTGGTGTTTTCTGCGAAACGCTTTAGCAGCCCGTTGGTGCTAGTATGGAGTTAGGGGATGGATGAAGCGGAGAGCCCCGTTTGGAGTGAGGCTGCAAAGGGCATGCCAAGGGAAGTGTTCTGCTGTGCCAAGATTCATGCTGCGCACGCTTTGTGGTTGGAGTGAGAAACAGGTTTGTTGGTGTTTTCTGCGAAACGCTTTAGCAGCCCGTTGGTGCTAGTATGGAGTCAGGGGATGGATGAAGCGGAGAGCCCCGTTTGGAGTGAGGCTGCAAAGGGCATGCCAGGGGAAGTGTTCTGCTGTGCCAAGACTCGTGCTGCGCACGCTTTGTGGTTGGAGTGAGAAACAGGTTCGTTGGTGTTTTCTGCGAAACGCTTTAGCAGCCCGTTGGTGCTAGTATGGAGTCAGGGGATGGATGAAGCGGAGAGCCCCGTTTGGAGTGAGGCTGCAAAGGGCATGCCAAGGGAAGTGTTCTGCTGTGCCAAGACTCGTGCTGCGCACGCTTTGTGGTTGGAGTGAGAAACAGGTTCCTTGGTGTTTTCTGCGAAACGCTTTAGCAGCCCGTTGGTGCTAGTATGGAGTTAGGGGATGGATGAAGCGGAGAGCCCCGTTTGGAGTGAGGCTGCAAAGGGCATGCCAAGGGAAGTGTTCTGCTGTGCCAAGATTCATGCTGCGCACGCTTTGTGGTTGGAGTGAGAAACACTTTCCTTGGTGTTTTCTGCGAAACGCTTTAGCAGCCCGTTGGTGCTAGTATGGAGTTAGGGGATGGATGAAGCGGAGAGCCCCGTTTGGAGTGAGGCTGCAAAGGGCATGCCAAGGGAAGTGTTCTGCTGTGCCAAGACTCGTGCTGCGCACGCTTTGTGGTTGGAGTGAGAAACAGGTTTGTTGGTGTTTTCTGCGAAACGCTTTAGCAGCCCGTTGGTGCTAGTATGGAGTCAGGGGATGGATGAAGCGGAGAGCCCCGTTTGGAGTGAGGCTGCAAAGCGAATGCCAAGGGAAGTGTTCTGCTGTGCCAAGACTTGTGCTGCGCACGCTTTGTGGTTGGAGTGAGAAACAGGTTCCTTGGTGTTTTCTGCGAAACGCTTTAGCAGCCCGTTGGTGCTAGTATGGTGTCAGGGGATGGATGAAGCGGAGAGCCCCGTTTGGAGTGAGGCTGCAAAGGGCATGCCAAGGGAAGTGTTCTGCTGTGCCAAGACTCGTGCTGCGCACGCTTTGTGGTTGGAGTGAGAAACAGGTTTGTTGGTGTTTTCTGCGAAACGCTTTAGCAGCCCGTTGGTGCTAGTATGGAGTCAGGGGATGGATGAAGCGGAGAGCCCCGTTTGGAGTGAGGCTGCAAAGGGCATGCCAAGGGAAGTGTTCTGCTGTGCCAAGATTCATGCTGCGCACGCTTTGTGGTTGGAGTGAGAAACAGGTTCCTTGGTGTTTTCTGCGAAACGCTTTAGCAGCCCGTTGGTGCTAGTATGGAGTCAGGGGATGGATGAAGCGGAGAGCCCCGTTTGGAGTGAGGCTGCAAAGGGCATGCCAAGGGAAGTGTTCTGCTGTGCCAAGATTCATGCTGCGCACGCTTTGTGGTTGGAGTGAGAAACACCTTCCTTGGTGTTTTCTGCGAAACGCTTTAGCAGCCCGTTGGTGCTAGTATGGAGTTAGGGGATGGATGAAGCGGAGAGCCCCGTTTGGAGTGAGGCTGCAAAGGGCATGCCAAGGGAAGTGTTCTGCTGTGCCAAGACTCGTGCTGCGCACGCTTTGTGGTTGGAGTGAGAAACAGGTTCCTTGGTGTTTTCTGCGAAACGCTTTAGCAGCCCGTTGGTGCTAGTATGGTGTCAGGGGATGGATGAAGCGGAGAGCCCCGTTTGGAGTGAGGCTGCAAAGGGCATGCCAAGGGAAGTGTTCTGCTGTGCCAAGACTCGTGCTGCGCACGCTTTGTGGTTGGAGTGAGAAACAGGTTTGTTGGTGTTTTCTGCGAAACGCTTTAGCAGCCCGTTGGTGCTAGTATGGAGTCAGGGGATGGATGAAGCGGAGAGCCCCGTTTGGAGTGAGGCTGCAAAGGGCATGCCAAGGGAAGTGTTCTGCTGTGCCAAGATTCATGCTGCGCACGCTTTGTGGTTGGAGTGAGAAACAGGTTCCTTGGTGTTTTCTGCGAAACGCTTTAGCAGCCCGTTGGTGCTAGTATGGAGTCAGGGGATGGATGAAGCGGAGAGCCCCGTTTGGAGTGAGGCTGCAAAGGGCATGCCAAGGGAAGTGTTCTGCTGTGCCAAGATTCATGCTGCGCACGCTTTGTGGTTGGAGTGAGAAACACCTTCCTTGGTGTTTTCTGCGAAACGCTTTAGCAGCCCGTTGGTGCTAGTATGGAGTTAGGGGATGGATGAAGCGGAGAGCCCCGTTTGGAGTGAGGCTGCAAAGGGCATGCCAAGGGAAGTGTTCTGCTGTGCCAAGACTCGTGCTGCGCACGCTTTGTGGTTGGAGTGAGAAACAGGTTCCTTGGTGTTTTCTGCGAAACGCTTTAGCAGCCCGTTGGTGCTAGTATGGAGTCAGGGGATGGATGAAGCGGAGAGCCCCGTTTGGAGTGAGGCTGCAAAGGGCATGCCAAGGGAAGTGTTCTGCTGTGCCAAGACTCGTGCTGCGCACGCTTTGTGGTTGGAGTGAGAAACAGGTTCCTTGGTGTTTTCTGCGAAACGCTTTAGCAGCCCGTTGGTGCTAGTATGGAGTTAGGGGATGGATGAAGCGGAGAGCCCCGTTTGGAGTGAGGCTGCAAAGGGCATGCCAAGGGAAGTATTCTGCTGTGCCAAGATTCATGCTGCGCACGCTTTGTGGTTGGAGTGAGAAACAGGTTTGTTGGTGTTTTCTGCGAAACGCTTTAGCAGCCCGTTGGTGCTAGTATGGAGTCAGGGGATGGATGAAGCGGAGAGCCCCGTTTGGAGTGAGGCTGCAAAGGGCATGCCAAGGGAAGTGTTCTGCTGTGCCAAGACTCGTGCTGCGCACGCTTTGTGCTTGGAGTGAGAAACAGGTTCCTTGGTGTTTTCTGCGAAACGCTTTAGCAGCCCGTTGGTGCTAGTATGGAGTCAGGGGATGGATGAAGCGGAGAGCCCCGTTTGGAGTGAGGCTGCAAAGGGCATGCCAGGGGAAGTGTTCTGCTGTGCCAAGACTCGTGCTGCGCACGCTTTGTGGTTGGAGTGAGAAACAGGTTCCTTGGTGTTTTCTGCGAAACGCTTTAGCAGCCCGTTGGTGCTAGTATGGAGTCAGGGGATGGATGAAGCGGAGAGCCCCGTTTGGAGTGAGGCTGCAAAGGGCATGCCAAGGGAAGTGTTCTGCTGTGCCAAGACTCGTGCTGCGCACGCTTTGTGGTTGGAGTGAGAAACAGGTTCCTTGGTGTTTTCTGCGAAACGCTTTAGCAGCCCGTTGGTGCTAGTATGGAGTCAGGGGATGGATGAAGCGGAGAGCCCCGTTTGGAGTGAGGCTGCAAAGGGCATGCCAAGGGAAGTGTTCTGCTGTGCCAAGACTCGTGCTGCGCACGCTTTGTGGTTGGAGTGAGAAACAGGTTCCTTGGTGTTTTCTGCGAACCGCTTTAGCAGCCCGTTGGTGCTAGTATGGAGTCAGGGGATGGATGAAGCGGAGAGCCCCGTTTGGAGTGAGGCTGCAAAGGGCATGCCAAGGGAAGTGTTCTGCTGTGCCAAGACTCGTGCTGCGCACGCTTTGTGGTTGGAGTGAGAAACAGGTTCGTTGGTGTTTTCTGCGAAACGCTTTAGCAGCCCGTTGGTGCTAGTATGGAGTTAGGGGATGGATGAAGCGGAGAGCCCCGTTTGGAGTGAGGCTGCAAAGGGCATGCCAAGGGAAGTGTTCTGCTGTGCCAAGATTCATGCTGCGCACGCTTTGTGGTTGGAGTGAGAAACAGGTTTGTTGGTGTTTTCTGCGAAACGCTTTAGCAGCCCGTTGGTGCTAGTATGGAGTCAGGGGATGGATGAAGCGGAGAGCCCCGTTTGGAGTGAGGCTGCAAAGGGCATGCCAAGGGAAGTGTTCTGCTGTGCCAAGACTCGTGCTGCGCACGCTTTGTGGTTGGAGTGAGAAAGAGGTTCCTTGGTGTTTTCTGCGAAACGCTTTAGCAGCCCGTTGGTGCTAGTATGGAGTCAGGGGATGGATGAAGCGGAGAGCCCCGTTTGGAGTGAGGCTGCAAAGCGAATGCCAAGGGAAGTGTTCTGCTGTGCCAAGACTTGTGCTGCGCACGCTTTGTGGTTGGAGTGAGAAACAGGTTCCTTGGTGTTTTCTGCGAAACGCTTTAGCAGCCCGTTGGTGCTAGTATGGTGTCAGGGGATGGATGAAGCGGAGAGCCCCGTTTGGAGTGAGGCTGCAAAGGGCATGCCAAGGGAAGTGTTCTGCTGTGCCAAGACTCGTGCTGCGCACGCTTTGTGGTTGGAGTGAGAAACAGGTTTGTTGGTGTTTTCTGCGAAACGCTTTAGCAGCCCGTTGGTGCTAGTATGGAGTCAGGGGATGGATGAAGCGGAGAGCCCCGTTTGGAGTGAGGCTGCAAAGGGCATGCCAAGGGAAGTGTTCTGCTGTGCCAAGATTCATGCTGCGCACGCTTTGTGGTTGGAGTGAGAAACAGGTTCCTTGGTGTTTTCTGCGAAACGCTTTAGCAGCCCGTTGGTGCTAGTATGGAGTCAGGGGATGGATGAAGCGGAGAGCCCCGTTTTGGAGTGAGGCTGCAAAGGGCATGCCAAGGGAAATGTTCTGCTGTGCCAAGATTCATGCTGCGCACGCTTTGTGGTTGGAGTGTGAAACAGGTTCCTTGGTGTTTTCTGCTAAACGCTTTAGCAGCCCGTTGGTGCTAGTATGGAGTCAGGGGATGTTTGAAGCGGAGAGCCCCGTTTGGAGTGAGGCTGCAAAGGGCATGCCAGGGGAAGTGTTCTGCTGTGCCAAGACTCGTGCTGCGCACGCTTTGTGGTTGGAGTGAGAAACAGGTTTGTTGGTGTTTTCTGCGAAACGCTTTAGCAGCCCGTTGGTGCTAGTATGGAGTTAGGGGATGGATGAAGCGGAGAGCCCCGTTTGGAGTGAGGCTGCAAAGGGCATGCCAAGGGAAGTGTTCTGCTGTGCCAACATTCATGCTGCTCACGCTTTGTGGTTGGAGTGAGAAACAGGTTCCTTGGTGTTTTCTGCGAAACGCTTTAGCAGCCCGTTGGTGCTAGTATGGAGTTAGGGGATGGATGAAGCGGAGAGCCCCGTTTGGAGTGAGGCTGCAAAGGGCATGCCAAGGGAAGTGTTCTGCTGTGCCAAGACTCGTGCTGCGCACGCTTTGTGGTTGGAGTGAGAAACAGGTTCCTTGGTGTTTTCTGCGAAACGCTTTAGCAGCCCGTTGGTGCTAGTATGGAGTCAGGGGATGGATGAAGCGGAGAGCCCCGTTTGGAGTGAGGTTGCAAAGGGCATGCCAGGGGAAGTGTTCTGCTGTGCCAAGACTCGTGCTGCGCACGCTTTGTGGTTGGAGTGAGAAACAGGTTCCTTGGTGTTTTCTGCGAAACGCTTTAGCAGCCCGTTGGTGCTAGTATGGAGTCAGGGGATGGATGAAGCGGAGAGCCCCGTTTGGAGTGAGGCTGCAAAGGGCATGCCAGGGGAAGTGTTCTGCTGTGCCAAGACTCGTGCTGCGCACGCTTTGTGGTTGGAGTGAGAAACAGGTTCCTTGGTGTTTTCTGCGAAACGCTTTAGCAGCCCGTTGGTGCTAGTATGGAGTCAGGGGATGGATGAAGCGGAGAGCCCCGTTTGGAGTGAGGCTGCAAAGGGCATGCCAAGGGAAGTGTTCTGCTGTGCCAAGACTCGTGCTGCGCACGCTTTGTGGTTGGAGTGAGAAACAGGTTCCTTGGTGTTTTCTGCGAAACGCTTTAGCAGCCCGTTGGTGCTAGTATGGAGTCAGGGGATGGATGAAGCGGAGAGCCCCGTTTGGAGTGAGGCTGCAAAGGGCATGCCAAGGGAAGTGTTCTGCTGTGACAAGACTCGTGCTGCGCACGCTTTGTGGTTGGAGTGAGAAACAGGTTCCTTGGTGTTTTCTGCGAAACGCTTTAGCAGCCCGTTGGTGCTAGTATGGAGTCAGGGGATGGATGAAGCGGAGAGCCCCGTTTGGAGTGAGGCTGCAAAGGGCATGCCAAGGGAAGTGTTCTGCTGTGCCAAGACTCGTGCTGCGCACGCTTTGTGGTTGGAGTGAGAAACAGGTTCCTTGGTGTTTTCTGCGAAACGCTTTAGCAGCCCGTTGGTGCTAGTATGGAGTTAGGGGATGGATGAAGCGGAGAGCCCCGTTTGGAGTGAGGCTGCAAAGGGCATGCCAAGGGAAGTGTTCTGCTGTGCCAAGATTCATGCTGCGCACGCTTTGTGGTTGGAGTGAGAAACACTTTCCTTGGTGTTTTCTGCGAAACGCTTTAGCAGCCCGTTGGTGCTAGTATGGAGTCAGGGGATGGATGAAGCGGAGAGCCCCGTTTGGAGTGAGGCTGCAAAGGGCATGCCAAGGGAAGTGTTCTGCTGTGCCAAGACTCGTGCTGCGCACGCTTTGTGGTTGGAGTGAGAAACAGGTTCCTTGGTGTTTTCTGCGAAACGCTTTAGCAGCCCGTTGGTGCTAGTATGGAGTCAGGGGATGGATGAAGCGGAGAGCCCCGTTTGGAGTGAGGCTGCAAAGGGCATGCCAAGGGAAGTGTTCTGCTGTGCCAAGACTTGTGCTGCGCACGCTTTGTGGTTGGAGTGAGAAACAGGTTCCTTGGTGTTTTCTGCGAAACGCTTTAGCAGCCCGTTGGTGCTAGTATGGTGTCAGGGGATGGATGAAGCGGAGAGCCCCGTTTGGAGTGAGGCTGCAAAGGGCATGCCAAGGGAAGTGTTCTGCTGTGCCAAGACTCGTGCTGCGCACGCTTTGTGGTTGGAGTGAGAAACAGGTTCCTTGGTGTTTTCTGCGAAACGCTTTAGCAGCCCGTTGGTGCTAGTATGGAGTTAGGGGATGGATGAAGCGGAGAGCCCCGTTTGGAGTGAGGCTGCAAAGGGCATGCCAAGGGAAGTGTTCTGCTGTGCCAAGACTCGTGCTGCGCACGCTTTGTGGTTGGAGTGAGAAACAGGTTTGTTGGTGTTTTCTGCGAAACGCTTTAGCAGCCCGTTGGTGCTAGTATGGAGTTAGCGGATGGATGAAGCGGAGAGCCCCGTTTGGAGTGAGGCTGCAAAGGGCATGCCAAGGGAAGTGTTCTGCTGTGCCAAGATTCATGCTGCGCACGCTTTGTGGTTGGAGTGAGAAACACTTTCCTTGGTGTCTTCTGCGAAACGCTTTAGCAGCCCGTTGGTGCTAGTATGGAGTCAGGGGATGGATGAAGCGGAGAGCCCGTTTGGAGTGAGGCTGCAAAGGGCATGCCAAGGGAAATGTTCTGCTGTGCCAAGATTCATGCTGCGCACGCTTTGTGGTTGGAGTGTGAAACAGGTTCCTTGGTGTTTTCTGCTAAACGCTTTAGCAGCCCGTTGGTGCTAGTATGGAGTCAGGGGATGTTTGAAGCGGAGAGCCCCGTTTGGAGTGAGGCTGCAAAGGGCATGCCAGGGGAAGTGTTCTGCTGTGCCAAGACTCGTGCTGCGCACGCTTTGTGCTTGGAGTGAGAAACAGGTTCCTTGGTGTTTTCTGCGAAACGCTTTTAGCAGCCAATTGGTGCTATATGGAGAAAGGGGATGGATGAAGCGGAGAGCCCCGTTTGGAGTGAGGCTGCAAAGCGCATGCCAAGGGAAGTGTTCTGCTGTGCCAAGATTCATGCTGCGCACACTTTGTGGTTGGAGTGAGAAACAGGTTCCTTGGTGTTTTCTGCGAAACGCTTTAGCAGCCTGTTGTTGCTAGTATGGAGTTAGGGGATGGATGAAGCGGAGAGCCCCGTTTGGAGTGAGGCTGCAAAGGGCATGCCAAGAGAAGTGTTCTGCTGTGCCAAGACTCGTGCTGCGCACGCTTTGTGGTTGGAGTGAGAAACAGGTTCCTTGGTGTTTTCTGCGAAACGCTTTAGCAGCCCGTTGGTGCTAGTATGGAGTTAGGGGATGGATGAAGCGGAGAGCCCCGTTTGGAGTGAGGCTGCAAAGGGCATGCCAAGGGAAGTGTTCTGCTGTGCCAAGACTCGTGCTGCGCACGCTTTGTGGTTGGAGTGAGAAACAGGTTCCTTGGTGTTTTCTGCGAACCGCTTTAGCAGCCCGTTGGTGCTAGTATGGAGTCAGGGGATGGATGAAGCGGAGAGCCCCGTTTGGAGTGAGGCTGCAAAGGGCATGCCAAGGGAAGTGTTCTGCTGTGCCAAGACTCGTGCTACGCACGCTTTGTGGTTGGAGTGAGAAACAGGTTCGTTGGTGTTTTCTGCGAAACGCTTTAGCAGCCCGTTGGTGCTAGTATGGAGTCAGGGGATGGATGAAGCGGAGAGCCCCGTTTGGAGTGAGGCTGCAAAGGGCATGCCAAGGGAAGTGTTCTGCTGTGCCAAGACTCGTGCTGCGCACGCTTTGTGGTTGGAGTGAGAAACAGGTTCCTTGGTGTTTTCTGCGAAACGCTTTAGCAGCCCGTTGGTGCTAGTATGGAGTCAGGGGATGGATGAAGCGGAGAGCCCCGTTTGGAGTGAGGCTGCAAAGCGCATGCCAAGGGAAGTGTTCTGCTGTGCCAAGATTCATGCTGCGCACACTTTGTGGTTGGAGTGAGAAACAGGTTCCTTGGTGTTTTCTGCTAAACGCTTTAGCAGCCCGTTGGTGCTAGTATGGAGTTAGGGGATGGATGAAGCGGAGAGCCCCGTTTGGAGTGAGGCTGCAAAGGGCATGCCAAGGGAAGTGTTCTGCTGTGCCAAGACTCATGCTGCACACGCTTTGTGCTTGGAATGAGAAACAGGTTCCTTGGTGTTTTCTGCGAAACGCTTTAGCAGCCTGTTGGTGCTAGTATGGAGTCAGGGGATGGATGAAGCGGAGAGCCCCGTTTGGAGTGAGGCTGCAAAGGGCATGCCAAGGGAAGTGTTCTGCTGTGCCAAGACTCGTGCTGCGCACGCTTTGTGCTTGGAGTGAGAAACAGGTTCCTTGGTGTTTTCTGCGAAACGCTTTAGCAGCCCGTTGTTGCTAGTATGGAGTTAGGGGATGGATGAAGCGGAGAGCCCCGTTTGGAGTGAGGCTGCAAAGGGCATGCCAAGGGAAGTGTTCTGCTGTGCCAAGACTTGTGCTGCGCACGCTTTGTGGTTGGAGTGAGAAACAGGTTCCTTGGTGTTTTCTGCGAAACGCTTTAGCAGCCCGTTGGTGCTAGTATGGTGTCAGGGGATGGATGAAGCGGAGAGCCCCGTTTGGAGTGAGGCTGCAAAGGGCATGCCAAGGGAAGTGTTCTGCTGTGCCAAGACTCGTGCTGCGCACGCTTTGTGGTTGGAGTGAGAAACAGGTTTGTTGGTGTTTTCTGCGAAACGCTTTAGCAGCCCGTTGGTGCTAGTATGGAGTCAGGGGATGGATGAAGCGGAGAGCCCCGTTTGGAGTGAGGCTGCAAAGGGCATGCCAAGGGAAGTGTTCTGCTGTGCCAAGATTCATGCTGCGCACGCTTTGTGGTTGGAGTGAGAAACAGGTTCCTTGGTGTTTTCTGCGAAACGCTTTAGCAGCCCGTTGGTGCTAGTATGGAGTCAGGGGATGGATGAAGCGGAGAGCCCCGTTTGGAGTGAGGCTGCAAAGGGCATGCCAAGGGAAATGTTCTGCTGTGCCAAGATTCATGCTGCGCACGCTTTGTGGTTGGAGTGAGAAACAGGTTCCTTGGTGTTTTCTGCTAAACGCTTTAGCAGCCCGTTGGTGCTAGTATGGAGTTAGGGGATGGATGAAGCGGAGAGCCCCGTTTGGAGTGAGGCTGCAAAGGGCATGCCAAGGGAAGTGTTCTGCTGTGCCAAGACTCATGCTGCACACGCTTTGTGCTTGGAATGAGAAACAGGTTCCTTGGTGTTTTCTGCGAAACGCTTTAGCAGCCTGTTGGTGCTAGTATGGAGTCAGGGGATGGATGAAGCGGAGAGCCCCGTTTGGAGTGAGGCTGCAAAGGGCATGCCAAGGGAAGTGTTCTGCTGTGCCAAGACTCGTGCTGCGCACGCTTTGTGCTTGGAGTGAGAAACAGGTTCCTTGGTGTTTTCTGCGAAACGCTTTAGCAGCCCGTTGTTGCTAGTATGGAGTTAGGGGATGGATGAAGCGGAGAGCCCCGTTTGGAGTGAGGCTGCAAAGGGCATGCCAAGGGAAGTGTTCTGCTGTGCCAAGACTTGTGCTGCGCACGCTTTGTGGTTGGAGTGAGAAACAGGTTCCTTGGTGTTTTCTGCGAAACGCTTTAGCAGCCCGTTGGTGCTAGTATGGTGTCAGGGGATGGATGAAGCGGAGAGCCCCGTTTGGAGTGAGGCTGCAAAGGGCATGCCAAGGGAAGTGTTCTGCTGTGCCAAGACTCGTGCTGCGCACGCTTTGTGGTTGGAGTGAGAAACAGGTTTGTTGGTGTTTTCTGCGAAACGCTTTAGCAGCCCGTTGGTGCTAGTATGGAGTCAGGGGATGGATGAAGCGGAGAGCCCCGTTTGGAGTGAGGCTGCAAAGGGCATGCCAAGGGAAGTGTTCTGCTGTGCCAAGATTCATGCTGCGCACGCTTTGTGGTTGGAGTGAGAAACAGGTTCCTTGGTGTTTTCTGCGAAACGCTTTAGCAGCCCGTTGGTGCTAGTATGGAGTCAGGGGATGGATGAAGCGGAGAGCCCCGTTTGGAGTGAGGCTGCAAAGGGCATGCCAAGGGAAATGTTCTGCTGTGCCAAGATTCATGCTGCGCACGCTTTGTGGTTGGAGTGTGAAACAGGTTCCTTGGTGTTTTCTGCTAAACGCTTTAGCAGCCCGTTGGTGCTAGTATGGAGTCAGGGGATGTTTGAAGCGGAGAGCCCCGTTTGGAGTGAGGCTGCAAAGGGCATGCCAGGGGAAGTGTTCTGCTGTGCCAAGACTCGTGCTGCGCACGCTTTGTGGTTGGAGTGAGAAACAGGTTTGTTGGTGTTTTCTGCGAAACGCTTTAGCAGCCCGTTGGTGCTAGTATGGAGTTAGGGGATGGATGAAGCGGAGAGCCCCGTTTGGAGTGAGGCTGCAAAGGGCATGCCAAGGGAAGTGTTCTGCTGTGCCAACATTCATGCTGCTCACGCTTTGTGGTTGGAGTGAGAAACAGGTTCGTTGGTGTTTTCTGCGAAACGCTTTAGCAGCCCGTTGGTGCTAGTATGGAGTTAGGGGATGGATGAAGCGGAGAGCCCCGTTTGGAGTGAGGCTGCAAAGGGCATGCCAAGGGAAGTGTTCTGCTGTGCCAAGACTCGTGCTGCGCACGCTTTGTGGTTGGAGTGAGAAACAGGTTCCTTGGTGTTTTCTGCGAAACGCTTTAGCAGCCCGTTGGTGCTAGTATGGAGTCAGGGGATGGATGAAGCGGAGAGCCCCGTTTGGAGTGAGGCTGCAAAGGGCATGCCAGGGGAAGTGTTCTGCTGTGCCAAGACTCGTGCTGCGCACGCTTTGTGGTTGGAGTGAGAAACAGGTTCCTTGGTGTTTTCTGCGAAACGCTTTAGCAGCCCGTTGGTGCTAGTATGGAGTCAGGGGATGGATGAAGCGGAGAGCCCCGTTTGGAGTGAGGCTGCAAAGGGCATGCCAGGGGAAGTGTTCTGCTGTGCCAAGACTCGTGCTGCGCACGCTTTGTGCTTGGAGTGAGAAACAGGTTCCTTGGTGTTTTCTGCGAAACGCTTTAGCAGCCCGTTGGTGCTAGTATGGAGTTAGGGGATGGATGAAGCGGAGAGCCCCGTTTGGAGTGAGGCTGCAAAGGGCATGCCAAGGGAAGTGTTCTGCTGTGCCAAGACTCGTGCTGCGCACGCTTTGTGGTTGGAGTGAGAAACAGGTTCCTTGGTGTTTTCTGCGAACCGCTTTAGCAGCCCGTTGGTGCTAGTATGGAGTCAGGGGATGGATGAAGCGGAGAGCCCCGTTTGGAGTGAGGCTGCAAAGGGCATGCCAAGGGAAGTGTTCTGCTGTGCCAAGACTCGTGCTACGCACGCTTTGTGGTTGGAGTGAGAAACAGGTTCGTTGGTGTTTTCTGCGAAACGCTTTAGCAGCCCGTTGGTGCTAGTATGGAGTCAGGGGATGGATGAAGCGGAGAGCCCCGTTTGGAGTGAGGCTGCAAAGGGCATGCCAAGGGAAGTGTTCTGCTGTGCCAAGATTCATGCTGCGCACACTTTGTGGTTGGAGTGAGAAACAGGTTCCTTGGTGTTTTCTGCTAAACGCTTTAGCAGCCCGTTGGTGCTAGTATGGAGTTAGGGGATGGATGAAGCGGAGAGCCCCGTTTGGAGTGAGGCTGCAAAGGGCATGCCAAGGGAAGTGTTCTGCTGTGCCAAGACTCATGCTGCACACGCTTTGTGCTTGGAATGAGAAACAGGTTCCTTGGTGTTTTCTGCGAAACGCTTTAGCAGCCTGTTGGTGCTAGTATGGAGTCAGGGGATGGATGAAGCGGAGAGCCCCGTTTGGAGTGAGGCTGCAAAGGGCATGCCAAGGGAAGTGTTCTGCTGTGCCAAGACTCGTGCTGCGCACGCTTTGTGCTTGGAGTGAGAAACAGGTTCCTTGGTGTTTTCTGCGAAACGCTTTAGCAGCCCGTTGTTGCTAGTATGGAGTTAGGGGATGGATGAAGCGGAGAGCCCCGTTTGGAGTGAGGCTGCAAAGGGCATGCCAAGGGAAGTGTTCTGCTGTGCCAAGACTTGTGCTGCGCACGCTTTGTGGTTGGAGTGAGAAACAGGTTCCTTGGTGTTTTCTGCGAAACGCTTTAGCAGCCCGTTGGTGCTAGTATGGTGTCAGGGGATGGATGAAGCGGAGAGCCCCGTTTGGAGTGAGGCTGCAAAGGGCATGCCAAGGGAAGTGTTCTGCTGTGCCAAGACTCGTGCTGCGCACGCTTTGTGGTTGGAGTGAGAAACAGGTTTGTTGGTGTTTTCTGCGAAACGCTTTAGCAGCCCGTTGGTGCTAGTATGGAGTCAGGGGATGGATGAAGCGGAGAGCCCCGTTTGGAGTGAGGCTGCAAAGGGCATGCCAAGGGAAGTGTTCTGCTGTGCCAAGATTCATGCTGCGCACGCTTTGTGGTTGGAGTGAGAAACAGGTTCCTTGGTGTTTTCTGCGAAACGCTTTAGCAGCCCGTTGGTGCTAGTATGGAGTCAGGGGATGGATGAAGCGGAGAGCCCCGTTTGGAGTGAGGCTGCAAAGGGCATGCCAAGGGAAATGTTCTGCTGTGCCAAGATTCATGCTGCGCACGCTTTGTGGTTGGAGTGTGAAACAGGTTCCTTGGTGTTTTCTGCTAAACGCTTTAGCAGCCCGTTGGTGCTAGTATGGAGTCAGGGGATGTTTGAAGCGGAGAGCCCCGTTTGGAGTGAGGCTGCAAAGGGCATGCCAGGGGAAGTGTTCTGCTGTGCCAAGACTCGTGCTGCGCACGCTTTGTGGTTGGAGTGAGAAACAGGTTTGTTGGTGTTTTCTGCGAAACGCTTTAGCAGCCCGTTGGTGCTAGTATGGAGTTAGGGGATGGATGAAGCGGAGAGCCCCGTTTGGAGTGAGGCTGCAAAGGGCATGCCAAGGGAAGTGTTCTGCTGTGCCAACATTCATGCTGCTCACGCTTTGTGGTTGGAGTGAGAAACAGGTTCGTTGGTGTTTTCTGCGAAACGCTTTAGCAGCCCGTTGGTGCTAGTATGGAGTTAGGGGATGGATGAAGCGGAGAGCCCCGTTTGGAGTGAGGCTGCAAAGGGCATGCCAAGGGAAGTGTTCTGCTGTGCCAAGACTCGTGCTGCGCACGCTTTGTGGTTGGAGTGAGAAACAGGTTCCTTGGTGTTTTCTGTTAAACGCTTTAGCAGCCCGTTGGTGCTAGTATGGAGTCAGGGGATGGATGAAGCGGAGAGCCCCGTTTGGAGTGAGGCTGCAAAGGGCATGCCAGGGGAAGTGTTCTGCTGTGCCAAGACTCGTGCTGCGCACGCTTTGTGGTTGGAGTGAGAAACAGGTTCCTTGGTGTTTTCTGCGAAACGCTTTAGCAGCCCGTTGGTGCTAGTATGGAGTCAGGGGATGGATGAAGCGGAGAGCCCCGTTTGGAGTGAGGCTGCAAAGGGCATGCCAAGGGAAGTGTTCTGCTGTGCCAAGACTCGTGCTGCGCACGCTTTGTGGTTGGAGTGAGAAACAGGTTCCTTGGTGTTTTCTGCGAAACGCTTTAGCATCCCGTTGGTGCTAGTATGGAGTCAGGGGATGGATGAAGCGGAGAGCCCCGTTTGGAGTGAGGCTGCAAAGGGCATGCCAAGGGAAGTGTTCTGCTGTGACAAGACTCGTGCTGCGCACGCTTTGTGGTTGGAGTGAGAAACAGGT
This sequence comes from Tinamus guttatus, assembly GCF_059628265.1. Lineage (NCBI taxonomy): Eukaryota > Metazoa > Chordata > Aves > Tinamiformes > Tinamidae > Tinamus > Tinamus guttatus. Next base: position 68,686 of record NW_028288710.1, on the reverse strand, counting down.
TCCTTGGTGTTTTCTGCGAAACGCTTTAGCAGCCCGTTGGTGCTAGTATGGAGTCAGGGGATGGATGAAGCGGAGAGCCCCGTTTGGAGTGAGGCTGCAAAGGGCATGCCAAGGGAAGTGTTCTGCTGTGCCAAGACTCGTGCTGCGCACGCTTTGTGGTTGGAGTGAGAAACAGGTTCCTTGGTGTTTTCTGCGAAACGCTTTAGCAGCCCGTTGGTGCTAGTATGGAGTTAGGGGATGGATGAAGCGGAGAGCCCCGTTTGGAGTGAGGCTGCAAAGGGCATGCCAAGGGAAGTGTTCTGCTGTGCCAAGATTCATGCTGCGCACGCTTTGTGGTTGGAGTGAGAAACACTTTCCTTGGTGTTTTCTGCGAAACGCTTTAGCAGCCCGTTGGTGCTAGTATGGAGTCAGGGGATGGATGAAGCGGAGAGCCCCGTTTGGAGTGAGGCTGCAAAGGGCATGCCAAGGGAAGTGTTCTGCTGTGCCAAGACTCGTGCTGCGCACGCTTTGTGGTTGGAGTGAGAAACAGGTTCCTTGGTGTTTTCTGCGAAACGCTTTAGCAGCCCGTTGGTGCTAGTATGGAGTCAGGGGATGGATGAAGCGGAGAGCCCCGTTTGGAGTGAGGCTGCAAAGCGAATGCCAAGGGAAGTGTTCTGCTGTGCCAAGACTTGTGCTGCGCACGCTTTGTGGTTGGAGTGAGAAACAGGTTCCTTGGTGTTTTCTGCGAAACGCTTTAGCAGCCCGTTGGTGCTAGTATGGTGTCAGGGGATGGATGAAGCGGAGAGCCCCGTTTGGAGTGAGGCTGCAAAGGGCATGCCAAGGGAAGTGTTCTGCTGTGCCAAGACTCGTGCTGCGCACGCTTTGTGGTTGGAGTGAGAAACAGGTTCCTTGGTGTTTTCTGCGAAACGCTTTAGCAGCCCGTTGGTGCTAGTATGGAGTTAGGGGATGGATGAAGCGGAGAGCCCCGTTTGGAGTGAGGCTGCAAAGGGCATGCCAAGGGAAGTGTTCTGCTGTGCCAAGACTCGTGCTGCGCACGCTTTGTGGTTGGAGTGAGAAACAGGTTTGTTGGTGTTTTCTGCGAAACGCTTTAGCAGCCCGTTGGTGCTAGTATGGAGTTAGGGGATGGATGAAGCGGAGAGCCCCGTTTGGAGTGAGGCTGCAAAGGGCATGCCAAGGGAAGTGTTCTGCTGTGCCAAGATTCATGCTGCGCACGCTTTGTGGTTGGAGTGAGAAACACTTTCCTTGGTGTCTTCTGCGAAACGCTTTAGCAGCCCGTTGGTGCTAGTATGGAGTCAGGGGATGGATGAAGCGGAGAGCCCCGTTTGGAGTGAGGCTGCAAAGGGCATGCCAAGGGAAATGTTCTGCTGTGCCAAGATTCATGCTGCGCACGCTTTGTGGTTGGAGTGTGAAACAGGTTCCTTGGTGTTTTCTGCTAAACGCTTTAGCAGCCCGTTGGTGCTAGTATGGAGTCAGGGGATGTTTGAAGCGGAGAGCCCCGTTTGGAGTGAGGCTGCAAAGGGCATGCCAGGGGAAGTGTTCTGCTGTGCCAAGACTCGTGCTGCGCACGCTTTGTGCTTGGAGTGAGAAACAGGTTCCTTGGTGTTTTCTGCGAAACGCTTTTAGCAGCCAATTGGTGCTATATGGAGAAAGGGGATGGATGAAGCGGAGAGCCCCGTTTGGAGTGAGGCTGCAAAGCGCATGCCAAGGGAAGTGTTCTGCTGTGCCAAGATTCATGCTGCGCACACTTTGTGGTTGGAGTGAGAAACAGGTTCCTTGGTGTTTTCTGCGAAACGCTTTAGCAGCCTGTTGTTGCTGGTATGGAGTTAGGGGATGGATGAAGCGGAGAGCCCCGTTTGGAGTGAGGCTGCAAAGGGCATGCCAAGAGAAGTGTTCTGCTGTGCCAAGACTCGTGCTGCGCACGCTTTGTGGTTGGAGTGAGAAACAGGTTCCTTGGTGTTTTCTGCGAAACGCTTTAGCAGCCCGTTGGTGCTAGTATGGAGTTAGGGGATGGATGAAGCGGAGAGCCCCGTTTGGAGTGAGGCTGCAAAGGGCATGCCAAGGGAAGTGTTCTGCTGTGCCAAGACTCGTGCTGCGCACGCTTTGTGGTTGGAGTGAGAAACAGGTTCCTTGGTGTTTTCTGCGAACCGCTTTAGCAGCCCGTTGGTGCTAGTATGGAGTCAGGGGATGGATGAAGCGGAGAGCCCCGTTTGGAGTGAGGCTGCAAAGGGCATGCCAAGGGAAGTGTTCTGCTGTGCCAAGACTCGTGCTACGCACGCTTTGTGGTTGGAGTGAGAAACAGGTTCGTTGGTGTTTTCTGCGAAACGCTTTAGCAGCCCGTTGGTGCTAGTATGGAGTCAGGGGATGGATGAAGCGGAGAGCCCCGTTTGGAGTGAGGCTGCAAAGGGCATGCCAAGGGAAGTGTTCTGCTGTGCCAAGACTCGTGCTGCGCACGCTTTGTGGTTGGAGTGAGAAACAGGTTCCTTGGTGTTTTCTGCGAAACGCTTTAGCAGCCCGTTGGTGCTATATGGAGTCAGGGGATGGATGAAGCGGAGAGCCCCGTTTGGAGTGAGGCTGCAAAGCGCATGCCAAGGGAAGTGTTCTGCTGTGCCAAGATTCATGCTGCGCACACTTTGTGGTTGGAGTGAGAAACAGGTTCCTTGGTGTTTTCTGCTAAACGCTTTAGCAGCCCGTTGGTGCTAGTATGGAGTTAGGGGATGGATGAAGCGGAGAGCCCCGTTTGGAGTGAGGCTGCAAAGGGCATGCCAAGGGAAGTGTTCTGCTGTGCCAAGACTCATGCTGCACACGCTTTGTGCTTGGAATGAGAAACAGGTTCCTTGGTGTTTTCTGCGAAACGCTTTAGCAGCCTGTTGGTGCTAGTATGGAGTCAGGGGATGGATGAAGCGGAGAGCCCCGTTTGGAGTGAGGCTGCAAAGGGCATGCCAAGGGAAGTGTTCTGCTGTGCCAAGACTCGTGCTGCGCACGCTTTGTGGTTGGAGTGAGAAACAGGTTCCTTGGTGTTTTCTGCGAAACGCTTTAGCAGCCCGTTGTTGCTAGTATGGAGTTAGGGGATGGATGAAGCGGAGAGCCCCGTTTGGAGTGAGGCTGCAAAGGGCATGCCAAGGGAAGTGTTCTGCTGTGCCAAGACTCGTGCTGCGCACGCTTTGTGGTTGGAGTGAGAAACAGGTTCCTTGGTGTTTTCTGCGAAACGCTTTAGCAGCCCGTTGGTGCTAGTATGGAGTTAGGGGATGGATGAAGCGGAGAGCCCCGTTTGGAGTGAGGCTGCAAAGGGCATGCCAAGGGAAGTGTTCTGCTGTGCCAAGACTCGTGCTGCGCACGCTTTGTGGTTGGAGTGAGAAACAGGTTCCTTGGTGTTTTCTGCGAAACGCTTTAGCAGCCCATTGGTGCTAGTATGGAGTCAGGGGATGGATGAAGCGGAGAGCCCCGTTTGGAGTGAGGCTGCAAAGGGCATGCCAAGGGAAGTGTTCTGCTGTGCCAAGACTCGTGCTGCGCACGCTTTGTGGTTGGAGTGAGAAACAGGTTCCTTGGTGTTTTCTGCGAAACGCTTTAGCAGCCCGTTGGTGCTTGTATGGAGTCAGGGGATGGATGAAGCGGAGAGCCCCGTTTGGAGTGAGGCTGCAAAGGGAATGCCAAGGGAAGTGTTCTGCTGTGCCAAGACTCGTGCTGCGCACGCTTTGTGCTTGGAGTGAGAAACAGGTTCGTTGGTGTTTTCTGCGAAACGCTTTAGCAGCCCGTTGGTGCTAGTATGGAGTCAGGGGATGGATGAAGCGGAGAGCCCCGTTTGGAGTGAGGCTGCAAAGGGCATGCCAAGGGAAGTGTTCTGCTGTGCCAAGACTCGTGCTGCGCACGCTTTGTGGTTGGAGTGAGAAACAGGTTCCTTGGTGTTTTCTGCGAAACGCTTTAGCAGCCCGTTGGTGCTAGTATGGAGTCAGGGGATGGATGAAGCGGAGAGCCCCGTTTGGAGTGAGGCTGCAAAGGGAATGCCAAGGGAAGTGTTCTGCTGTGCCAAGACTCGTGCTGCGCACGCTTTGTGCTTGGAGTGAGAAACAGGTTCGTTGGTGTTTTCTGCGAAACGCTTTAGCAGCCCGTTGGTGCTAGTATGGAGTCAGGGGATGGATGAAGCGGAGAGCCCCGTTTGGAGTGAGGCTGCAAAGGGCATGCCAAGGGAAGTGTTCTGCTGTGCCAAGACTCGTGCTGCGCACGCTTTGTGCTTGGAATGAGAAACAGGTTCCTTGGTGTTTTCTGCGAAACGCTTTAGCAGCCTGTTGGTGCTAGTATGGAGTCAGGGGATGGATGAAGCGGAGAGCCCCGTTTGGAGTGAGGCTGCAAAGGGCATGCCAAGGGAAGTGTTCTGCTGTGCCAAGACTCGTGCTGCGCACGCTTTGTGCTTGGAGTGAGAAACAGGTTCCTTGGTGTTTTCTGCGAAGCGCTTTAGCAGCCCGTTGGTGCTAGTATGGAGTCAGGGGATGGATGAAGCGGAGAGCCCCGTTTGGAGTGAGGCTGCAAAGGGCATGCCAAGGGAAGTGTTCTGCTGTGCCAAGACTCGTGCTGCGCACGCTTTGTGGTTGGAGTGAGAAACAGGTTCCTTGGTGTTTTCTGCGAAACGCTTTAGCAGCCCGTTGTTGCTAGTATGGAGTTAGGGGATGGATGAAGCGGAGAGCCCCGTTTGGAGTGAGGCTGCAAAGGGCATGCCAAGGGAAGTGTTCTGCTGTGCCAAGACTCGTGCTGCGCACGCTTTGTGGTTGGAGTGAGAAACAGGTTCCTTGGTGTTTTCTGCGAAACGCTTTAGCAGCCCATTGGTGCTAGTATGGAGTCAGGGGATGGATGAAGCGGAGAGCCCCGTTTGGAGTGAGGCTGCAAAGGGCATGCCAAGGGAAGTGTTCTGCTGTGCCAAGACTCGTGCTGCGCACGCTTTGTGGTTGGAGTGAGAAACAGGTTCCTTGGTGTTTTCTGCGAAACGCTTTAGCAGCCCGTTGGTGCTAGTATGGAGTCAGGGGATGGATGAAGCGGAGAGCCCCGTTTGGAGTGAGGCTGCAAAGGGCATGCCAAGGGAAGTGTTCTGCTGTGCCAAGACTCATGCTGCGCACGCTTTGTGGTTGGAGTGAGAAACAGGTTCCTTGGTGTTTTCTGTGAAACGCTTTAGCAGCCCGTTGGTGCTAGTATGGAGTCAGGGGATGGATGAAGCGGAGAGCCCCGTTTGGAGTGAGGCTGCAAAGGGAATGCCAAGGGAAGTGTTCTGCTGTGCCAAGACTCGTGCTGCGCACGCTTTGTGGTTGGAGTGAGAAACAGGTTCGTTGGTGTTTTCTGCGAAACGCTTTAGCAGCCCGTTGGTGCTAGTATGGAGTCAGGGGATGGATGAAGCCGAGAGCCCCGTTTGGAGTGAGGCTGCAAAGGGCATGCCAAGGGAAGTGTTCTGCTGTGCCAAGACTCGTGCTGCGCACGCTTTGTGGTTGGAGTGAGAAACAGGTTCCTTGGTGTTTTCTGCCAAACGCTTTAGCAGCCCATTGGTGCTAGTATGGAGTCAGGGGATGGATGAAGCGGAGAGCCCCGTTTGGAGTGAGGCTGCAAAGGGCATGCCAAGGGAAGTGTTCTGCTGTGCCAAGACTCGTGCTGCGCACGCTTTGTGGTTGGAGTGAGAAACAGGTTCCTTGGTGTTTTCTGCGAAACGCTTTAGCAGCCCGTTGGTGCTTGTATGGAGTCAGGGGATGGATGAAGCGGAGAGCCCCGTTTGGAGTGAGGCTGCAAAGGGCATGCCAAGGGAAGTGTTCTGCTGTGCCAAGACTCGTGCTGCGCACGCTTTGTGGTTGGAGTGAGAAACAGGTTCCTTGGTGTTTTCTGCCTAACGCTTTAGCAGCCCATTGGTGCTAGTATGGAGTCAGGGGATGGATGAAGCGGAGAGCCCCGTTTGGAGTGAGGCTGCAAAGGGCATGCCAAGGGAAGTGTTCTGCTGTGCCAAGACTCGTGCTGCGCACGCTTTGTGCTTGGAGTGAGAAACAGGTTCCTTGGTGTTTTCTGCGAAACGCTTTAGCAGCCCGTTGGTGCTAGTATGGAGTTAGGGGATGGATGAAGCGGAGAGCCCCGTTTGGAGTGAGGCTGCAAAGTGCATGCCAGGGGAAGTGTTCTGCTGTGCCAAGACTCGTGCTGCGCACGCTTTGTGCTTGGAGTGAGAAACAGGTTCCTTGGTGTTTTCTGCGAAACGCTTTAGCAGCCCGTTGGTGCTAGTATGGAGTTAGGGGATGGATGAAGCGGAGAGCCCCGTTTGGAGTGAGGCTGCAAAGGGCATGCCAAGGGAAGTGTTCTGCTGTGCCAAGATTCATGCTGCGCACGCTTTGTGGTTGGAGTGAGAAACAGGTTCGTTGGTGTTTTCTGCGAAACGCTTTAGCAGCCCGTTGGTGCTAGTATGGAGTCAGGGGATGGATGAAGCGGAGAGCCCCGTTTGGAGTGAGGCTGCAAAGGGAATGCCAAGGGAAGTGTTCTGCTGTGCCAAGACTCGTGCTGCGCACGCTTTGTGGTTGGAGTGAGAAACAGGTTCCTTGGTGTTTTCTGCGAAACGCTTTAGCAGCCCGTTGGTGCTAGTATGGAGTCAGGGGATGGATGAAGCGGAGAGCCCCGTTTGGAGTGAGGCTGCAAAGGGAATGCCAAGGGAAGTGTTCTGCTGTGCCAAGACTCGTGCTGCGCACGCTTTGTGGTTGGAGTGAGAAACAGGTTCGTTGGTGTTTTCTGCGAAACGCTTTAGCAGCCCGTTGGTGCTAGTATGGAGTCAGGGGATGGATGAAGCGGAGAGCCCCGTTTGGAGTGAGGCTGCAAAGGGCATGCCAAGGGAAGTGTTCTGCTGTGCCAAGACTCGTGCTGCGCACGCTTTGTGCTTGGAATGAGAAACAGGTTCGTTGGTGTTTTCTGCGAAACGCTTTAGAAGGCCGTTGGTGCTAGTATGGAGTCAGGGGATGGATGAAGCGGAGAGCCCCGTTTGGAGTGAGGCTGCAAAGGGCATGCCAAGGGAAGTGTTCTGCTGTGCCAAGACTCGTGCTGCGCACGCTTTGTGCTTGGAGTGAGAAACAGGTTCCTTGGTGTTTTCTGCGAAACGCTTTAGCAGCCCGTTGGTGCTAGTATGGAGTTAGGGGATGGATGAAGCGGAGAGCCCCGTTTGGAGTGAGGCTGCAAAGGGCATGCCAAGGGAAGTGTTCTGCTGTGCCAAGATTCATGCTGCGCACGCTTTGTGGTTGGAGTGAGAAACACTTTCCTTGGTGTTTTCTGCGAAACGCTTTAGCAGCCTGTTGGTGCTAGTATGGAGTTAGGGGATGGATGAAGCGGACAGCCCCGTTTGGAGTGAGGCTGCAAAGGGCATGCCAAGGGAAGTGTTCTGCTGTGCCAAGACTCGTGCTGCGCACGCTTTGTGGTTGGAGTGAGAAACACTTTCCTTGGTGTTTTCTGCGAAACGCTTTAGCAGCCCGTTGGTGCTAGTATGGAGTCAGGGGATGGATGAAGCGGAGAGCCCCGTTTGGAGTGAGGCTGCAAAGGGCATGCCAAGGGAAGTGTTCTGCTGTGCCAAGACTCGTGCTGCGCACGCTTTGTGGTTGGAGTGAGAAACAGGTTCCTTGGTGTTTTCTGCGAACCGCTTTAGCAGCCCGTTGGTGCTAGTATGGAGTCAGGGGATGGATGAAGCGGAGAGCCCCGTTTGGAGTGAGGCTGCAAAGCGAATGCCAAGGGAAGTGTTCTGCTGTGCCAAGACTCGTGCTGCGCACGCTTTGTGGTTGGAGTGAGAAACAGGTTTGTTGGTGTTTTCTGCGAAACGCTTTAGCAGCCCGTTGGTGCTAGTATGGAGTCAGGGGATGGATGAAGCGGAGAGCCCCGTTTGGAGTGAGGCTGCAAACGGCATGCCAAGGGAAGTGTTCTGCTGTGCCAAGATTCATGCTGCGCACACTTTGTGGTTGGAGTGAGAAACAGGTTCCTTGGTGTTTTCTGCGAAACGCTTTAGCAGCCTGTTGTTGCTAGTATGGAGTTAGGGGATGGATGAAGCGGAGAGCCCCGTTTGGAGTGAGTCTGCAAAGGGCATGCCAAGAGAAGTGTTCTGCTGTGCCAAGACTCGTGCTGCGCACGCTTTGTGGTTGGAGTGAGAAACAGGTTCCTTGGTGTTTTCTGCGAAACGCTTTAGCAGCCCGTTGGTGCTAGTATGGAGTTAGGGGATGGATGAAGCGGAGAGCCCCGTTTGGAGTGAGGCTGCAAAGGGCATGCCAAGGGAAGTGTTCTGCTGTGCCAAGACTCGTGCTGCGCACGCTTTGTGGTTGGAGTGAGAAACAGGTTCCTTGGTGTTTTCTGCGAACCGCTTTAGCAGCCCGTTGGTGCTAGTATGGAGTCAGGGGATGGATGAAGCGGAGAGCCCCGTTTGGAGTGAGGCTGCAAAGGGCATGCCAAGGGAAGTGTTCTGCTGTGCCAAGACTCGTGCTACGCACGCTTTGTGGTTGGAGTGAGAAACAGGTTCGTTGGTGTTTTCTGCGAAACGCTTTAGCAGCCCGTTGGTGCTAGTATGGAGTCAGGGGATGGATGAAGCGGAGAGCCCCGTTTGGAGTGAGGCTGCAAAGGGCATGCCAAGGGAAGTGTTCTGCTGTGCCAAGACTCGTGCTGCGCACGCTTTGTGGTTGGAGTGAGAAACAGGTTCCTTGGTGTTTTCTGCGAAACGCTTTAGCAGCCCGTTGGTGCTATATGGAGTCAGGGGATGGATGAAGCGGAGAGCCCCGTTTGGAGTGAGGCTGCAAAGCGCATGCCAAGGGAAGTGTTCTGCTGTGCCAAGATTCATGCTGCGCACACTTTGTGGTTGGAGTGAGAAACAGGTTCCTTGGTGTTTTCTGCGAAACGCTTTAGCAGCCCGTTGGTGCTAGTATGGAGTCAGGGGATGGATGAAGCGGAGAGCCCCGTTTGGAGTGAGGCTGCAAAGGGAATGCCAAGGGAAGTGTTCTGCTGTGCCAAGACTCGTGCTGCGCACGCTTTGTGGTTGGAGTGAGAAACAGGTTCGTTGGTGTTTTCTGCGAAACGCTTTAGCAGCCCGTTGGTGCTAGTATGGAGTCAGGGGATGGATGAAGCGGAGAGCCCCGTTTGGAGTGAGGCTGCAAAGGGCATGCCAAGGGAAGTGTTCTGCTGTGCCAAGACTCGTGCTGCGCACGCTTTGTGGTTGGAATGAGAAACAGGTTCGTTGGTGTTTTCTGCGAAACGCTTTAGAAGGCCGTTGGTGCTAGTATGGAGTCAGGGGATGGATGAAGCGGAGAGCCCCGTTTGGAGTGAGGCTGCAAAGGGCATGCCAAGGGAAGTGTTCTGCTGTGCCAAGACTCGTGCTGCGCACGCTTTGTGCTTGGAGTGAGAAACAGGTTCCTTGGTGTTTTCTGCGAAACGCTTTAGCAGCCCGTTGGTGCTAGTATGGAGTTAGGGGATGGATGAAGCGGAGAGCCCCGTTTGGAGTGAGGCTGCAAAGGGCATGCCAAGGGAAGTGTTCTGCTGTGCCAAGATTCATGCTGCGCACGCTTTGTGGTTGGAGTGAGAAACACTTTCCTTGGTGTTTTCTGCGAAACGCTTTAGCAGCCTGTTGGTGCTAGTATGGAGTTAGGGGATGGATGAAGCGGACAGCCCCGTTTGGAGTGAGGCTGCAAAGGGCATGCCAAGGGAAGTGTTCTGCTGTGCCAAGACTCGTGCTGCGCACGCTTTGTGGTTGGAGTGAGAAACACTTTCCTTGGTGTTTTCTGCGAAACGCTTTAGCAGCCCGTTGGTGCTAGTATGGAGTCAGGGGATGGATGAAGCGGAGAGCCCCGTTTGGAGTGAGGCTGCAAAGGGCATGCCAAGGGAAGTGTTCTGCTGTGCCAAGACTCGTGCTGCGCACGCTTTGTGGTTGGAGTGAGAAACAGGTTCCTTGGTGTTTTCTGCGAACCGCTTTAGCAGCCCGTTGGTGCTAGTATGGAGTCAGGGGATGGATGAAGCGGAGAGCCCCGTTTGGAGTGAGGCTGCAAAGCGAATGCCAAGGGAAGTGTTCTGCTGTGCCAAGACTCGTGCTGCGCACGCTTTGTGGTTGGAGTGAGAAACAGGTTTGTTGGTGTTTTCTGCGAAACGCTTTAGCAGCCCGTTGGTGCTAGTATGGAGTCAGGGGATGGATGAAGCGGAGAGCCCCGTTTGGAGTGAGGCTGCAAAGGGCATGCCAAGGGAAGTGTTCTGCTGTGCCAAGATTCATGCTGCGCACACTTTGTGGTTGGAGTGAGAAACAGGTTCCTTGGTGTTTTCTGCGAAACGCTTTAGCAGCCTGTTGTTGCTAGTATGGAGTTAGGGGATGGATGAAGCGGAGAGCCCCGTTTGGAGTGAGTCTGCAAAGGGCATGCCAAGAGAAGTGTTCTGCTGTGCCAAGACTCGTGCTGCGCACGCTTTGTGGTTGGAGTGAGAAACAGGTTCCTTGGTGTTTTCTGCGAAACGCTTTAGCAGCCCGTTGGTGCTAGTATGGAGTTAGGGGATGGATGAAGCGGAGAGCCCCGTTTGGAGTGAGGCTGCAAAGGGCATGCCAAGGGAAGTGTTCTGCTGTGCCAAGACTCGTGCTGCGCACGCTTTGTGGTTGGAGTGAGAAACAGGTTCCTTGGTGTTTTCTGCGAACCGCTTTAGCAGCCCGTTGGTGCTAGTATGGAGTCAGGGGATGGATGAAGCGGAGAGCCCCGTTTGGAGTGAGGCTGCAAAGGGCATGCCAAGGGAAGTGTTCTGCTGTGCCAAGACTCGTGCTACGCACGCTTTGTGGTTGGAGTGAGAAACAGGTTCGTTGGTGTTTTCTGCGAAACGCTTTAGCAGCCCGTTGGTGCTAGTATGGAGTCAGGGGATGGATGAAGCGGAGAGCCCCGTTTGGAGTGAGGCTGCAAAGGGCATGCCAAGGGAAGTGTTCTGCTGTGCCAAGACTCGTGCTGCGCACGCTTTGTGGTTGGAGTGAGAAACAGGTTCCTTGGTGTTTTCTGCGAAACGCTTTAGCAGCCCGTTGGTGCTATATGGAGTCAGGGGATGGATGAAGCGGAGAGCCCCGTTTGGAGTGAGGCTGCAAAGCGCATGCCAAGGGAAGTGTTCTGCTGTGCCAAGATTCATGCTGCGCACACTTTGTGGTTGGAGTGAGAAACAGGTTCCTTGGTGTTTTCTGCTAAACGCTTTAGCAGCCCGTTGGTGCTAGTATGGAGTTAGGGGATGGATGAAGCGGAGAGCCCCGTTTGGAGTGAGGCTGCAAAGGGCATGCCAAGGGAAGTGTTCTGCTGTGCCAAGACTCATGCTGCACACGCTTTGTGCTTGGAATGAGAAACAGGTTCCTTGGTGTTTTCTGCGAAACGCTTTAGCAGCCTGTTGGTGCTAGTATGGAGTCAGGGGATGGATGAAGCGGAGAGCCCCGTTTGGAGTGAGGCTGCAAAGGGCATGCCAAGGGAAGTGTTCTGCTGTGCCAAGACTCGTGCTGCGCACGCTTTGTGGTTGGAGTGAGAAACAGGTTCCTTGGTGTTTTCTGCGAAACGCTTTAGCAGCCCGTTGTTGCTAGTATGGAGTTAGGGGATGGATGAAGCGGAGAGCCCCGTTTGGAGTGAGGCTGCAAAGGGCATGCCAAGGGAAGTGTTCTGCTGTGCCAAGACTCGTGCTGCGCACGCTTTGTGGTTGGAGTGAGAAACAGGTTCCTTGGTGTTTTCTGCGAAACGCTTTAGCAGCCCGTTGGTGCTAGTATGGAGTTAGGGGATGGATGAAGCGGAGAGCCCCGTTTGGAGTGAGGCTGCAAAGGGCATGCCAAGGGAAGTGTTCTGCTGTGCCAAGACTCGTGCTGCGCACGCTTTGTGGTTGGAGTGAGAAACAGGTTCCTTGGTGTTTTCTGCGAAACGCTTTAGCAGCCCATTGGTGCTAGTATGGAGTCAGGGGATGGATGAAGCGGAGAGCCCCGTTTGGAGTGAGGCTGCAAAGGGCATGCCAAGGGAAGTGTTCTGCTGTGCCAAGACTCGTGCTGCGCACGCTTTGTGGTTGGAGTGAGAAACAGGTTCCTTGGTGTTTTCTGCGAAACGCTTTAGCAGCCCGTTGGTGCTTGTATGGAGTCAGGGGATGGATGAAGCGGAGAGCCCCGTTTGGAGTGAGGCTGCAAAGGGAATGCCAAGGGAAGTGTTCTGCTGTGCCAAGACTCGTGCTGCGCACGCTTTGTGCTTGGAGTGAGAAACAGGTTCGTTGGTGTTTTCTGCGAAACGCTTTAGCAGCCCGTTGGTGCTAGTATGGAGTCAGGGGATGGATGAAGCGGAGAGCCCCGTTTGGAGTGAGGCTGCAAAGGGAATGCCAAGGGAAGTGTTCTGCTGTGCCAAGACTCGTGCTGCGCACGCTTTGTGGTTGGAGTGAGAAACAGGTTCGTTGGTGTTTTCTGCGAAACGCTTTAGCAGCCCGTTGGTGCTAGTATGGAGTCAGGGGATGGATGAAGCGGAGAGCCCCGTTTGGAGTGAGGCTGCAAAGGGCATGCCAAGGGAAGTGTTCTGCTGTGCCAAGACTCGTGCTGCGCACGCTTTGTGCTTGGAATGAGAAACAGGTTCCTTGGTGTTTTCTGCGAAACGCTTTAGCAGCCTGTTGGTGCTAGTATGGAGTCAGGGGATGGATGAAGCGGAGAGCCCCGTTTGGAGTGAGGCTGCAAAGGGCATGCCAAGGGAAGTGTTCTGCTGTGCCAAGACTCGTGCTGCGCACGCTTTGTGCTTGGAGTGAGAAACAGGTTCCTTGGTGTTTTCTGCGAACCGCTTTAGCAGCCCGTTGGTGCTAGTATGGAGTCAGGGGATGGATGAAGCGGAGAGCCCCGTTTGGAGTGAGGCTGCAAAGGGCATGCCAAGGGAAGTGTTCTGCTGTGCCAAGACTCGTGCTGCGCACGCTTTGTGGTTGGAGTGAGAAACAGGTTCCTTGGTGTTTTCTGCGAAACGCTTTAGCAGCCCGTTGTTGCTAGTATGGAGTTAGGGGATGGATGAAGCGGAGAGCCCCGTTTGGAGTGAGGCTGCAAAGGGCATGCCAAGGGAAGTGTTCTGCTGTGCCAAGACTCGTGCTGCGCACGCTTTGTGGTTGGAGTGAGAAACAGGTTCCTTGGTGTTTTCTGCGAAACGCTTTAGCAGCCCGTTGGTGCTAGTATGGAGTTAGGGGATGGATGAAGCGGAGAGCCCCGTTTGGAGTGAGGCTGCAAAGGGAATGCCAAGGGAAGTGTTCTGCTGTGCCAAGACTCGTGCTGCGCACGCTTTGTGGTTGGAGTGAGAAACAGGTTCGTTGGTGTTTTCTGCGAAACGCTTTAGCAGCCCGTTGGTGCTAGTATGGAGTCAGGGGATGGATGAAGCGGAGAGCCCCGTTTGGAGTGAGGCTGCAAAGGGCATGCCAAGGGAAGTGTTCTGCTGTGCCAAGACTCGTGCTGCGCACGCTTTGTGGTTGGAGTGAGAAACAGGTTCGTTGGTGTTTTCTGCGAAACGCTTTAGCAGCCCGTTGTTGCTAGTATGGAGTTAGGGGATGGATGAAGCGGAGAGCCCCGTTTGGAGTGAGGCTGCAAAGGGCATGCCAAGGGAAGTGTTCTGCTGTGCCAAGACTCGTGCTGCGCACGCTTTGTGGTTGGAGTGAGAAACAGGTTCCTTGGTGTTTTCTGCGAAACGCTTTAGCAGCCCGTTGGTGCTAGTATGGAGTTAGGGGATGGATGAAGCGGAGAGCCCCGTTTGGAGTGAGGCTGCAAAGGGCATGCCAAGGGAAGTGTTCTGCTGTGCCAAGACTCGTGCTGCGCACGCTTTGTGGTTGGAGTGAGAAACAGGTTCCTTGGTGTTTTCTGCGAAACGCTTTAGCAGCCCATTGGTGCTAGTATGGAGTCAGGGGATGGATGAAGCGGAGAGCCCCGTTTGGAGTGAGGCTGCAAAGGGCATGCCAAGGGAAGTGTTCTGCTGTGCCAAGACTCGTGCTGCGCACGCTTTGTGGTTGGAGTGAGAAACAGGTTCCTTGGTGTTTTCTGCGAAACGCTTTAGCAGCCCGTTGGTGCTTGTATGGAGTCAGGGGATGGATGAAGCGGAGAGCCCCGTTTGGAGTGAGGCTGCAAAGGGAATGCCAAGGGAAGTGTTCTGCTGTGCCAAGACTCGTGCTGCGCACGCTTTGTGGTTGGAGTGAGAAACAGGTTCGTTGGTGTTTTCTGCGAAACGCTTTAGCAGCCCGTTGGTGCTAGTATGGAGTCAGGGGATGGATGAAGCGGAGAGCCCCGTTTGGAGTGAGGCTGCAAAGGGAATGCCAAGGGAAGTGTTCTGCTGTGCCAAGACTCGTGCTGCGCACGCTTTGTGGTTGGAGTGAGAAACAGGTTCGTTGGTGTTTTCTGCGAAACGCTTTAGCAGCCCGTTGGTGCTAGTATGGAGTCAGGGGATGGATGAAGCGGAGAGCCCCGTTTGGAGTGAGGCTGCAAAGGGCATGCCAAGGGAAGTGTTCTGCTGTGCCAAGACTCGTGCTGCGCACGCTTTGTGCTTGGAATGAGAAACAGGTTCCTTGGTGTTTTCTGCGAAACGCTTTAGCAGCCTGTTGGTGCTAGTATGGAGTCAGGGGATGGATGAAGCGGAGAGCCCCGTTTGGAGTGAGGCTGCAAAGGGCATGCCAAGGGAAGTGTTCTGCTGTGCCAAGACTCGTGCTGCGCACGCTTTGTGCTTGGAGTGAGAAACAGGTTCCTTGGTGTTTTCTGCGAACCGCTTTAGCAGCCCGTTGGTGCTAGTATGGAGTCAGGGGATGGATGAAGCGGAGAGCCCCGTTTGGAGTGAGGCTGCAAAGGGCATGCCAAGGGAAGTGTTCTGCTGTGCCAAGACTCGTGCTGCGCACGCTTTGTGGTTGGAGTGAGAAACAGGTTCCTTGGTGTTTTCTGCGAAACGCTTTAGCAGCCCGTTGTTGCTAGTATGGAGTTAGGGGATGGATGAAGCGGAGAGCCCCGTTTGGAGTGAGGCTGCAAAGGGCATGCCAAGGGAAGTGTTCTGCTGTGCCAAGACTCGTGCTGCGCACGCTTTGTGGTTGGAGTGAGAAACAGGTTCCTTGGTGTTTTCTGCGAAACGCTTTAGCAGCCCGTTGGTGCTAGTATGGAGTTAGGGGATGGATGAAGCGGAGAGCCCCGTTTGGAGTGAGGCTGCAAAGGGAATGCCAAGGGAAGTGTTCTGCTGTGCCAAGACTCGTGCTGCGCACGCTTTGTGGTTGGAGTGAGAAACAGGTTCGTTGGTGTTTTCTGCGAAACGCTTTAGCAGCCCGTTGGTGCTAGTATGGAGTCAGGGGATGGATGAAGCGGAGAGCCCCGTTTGGAGTGAGGCTGCAAAGGGCATGCCAAGGGAAGTGTTCTGCTGTGCCAAGACTCGTGCTGCGCACGCTTTGTGGTTGGAGTGAGAAACAGGTTCCTTGGTGTTTTCTGCGAAACGCTTTAGCAGCCCGTTGGTGCTAGTATGGAGTTAGGGGATGGATGAAGCGGAGAGCCCCGTTTGCAGTGAGGCTGCAAAGGGCATGCCAAGGGAAGTGTTCTGCTGTGCCAAGACTCGTGCTGCGCACGCTTTGTGGTTGGAGTGAGAAACAGGTTCCTTGGTGTTTTCTGCGAAACGCTTTAGCAGCCCGTTGGTGCTAGTATGGAGTCAGGGGATGGATGAAGCGGAGAGCCCCGTTTGGAGTGAGGCTGCAAAGGGCATGCCAAGGGAAGTGTTCTGCTGTGCCAAGACTCGTGCTGCGCACGCTTTGTGCTTGGAGTGAGAAACAGGTTCCTTGGTGTTTTCTGCCTAACGCTATAGCAGCCCATTGGTGCTAGTATGGAGTCAGGGGATGGATGAAGCGGAGAGCCCCGTTTGGAGTGAGGCTGCAAAGGGCATGCCAAGGGAAGTGTTCTGCTGTGCCAAGACTCGTGCTGCGCACGCTTTGTGCTTGGAGTGAGAAACAGGTTCCTTGGTGTTTTCTGCGAAACGCTTTAGCAGCCCGTTGGTGCTAGTATGGAGTTAGGGGATGGATGAAGCGGAGAGCCCCGTTTGGAGTGAGGCTGCAAAGTGCATGCCAGGGGAAGTGTTCTGCTGTGCCAAGACTCGTGCTGCGCACGCTTTGTGCTTGGAGTGAGAAACAGGTTCCTTGGTGTTTTCTGCGAACCGCTTTAGCAGCCCGTTGGTGCTAGTATGGAGTTAGGGGATGGATGAAGCGGAGAGCCCCGTTTGGAGTGAGGCTGCAAAGGGCATGCCAAGGGAAGTGTTCTGCTGTGCCAAGATTCATGCTGCGCACGCTTTGTGGTTGGAGTGAGAAACAGGTTCGTTGGTGTTTTCTGCGAAACGCTTTAGCAGCCCGTTGGTGCTAGTATGGAGTCAGGGGATGGATGAAGCGGAGAGCCCCGTTTGGAGTGAGGCTGCAAAGGGAATGCCAAGGGAAGTGTTCTGCTGTGCCAAGACTCGTGCTGCGCACACTTTGTGGTTGGAGTGAGAAACAGGTTCCTTGGTGTTTTCTGCGAAACGCTTTAGCAGCCCGTTGGTGCTAGTATGGAGTCAGGGGATGGATGAAGCGGAGAGCCCCGTTTGGAGTGAGGCTGCAAAGGGAATGCCAAGGGAAGTGTTCTGCTGTGCCAAGACTCGTGCTGCGCACGCTTTGTGGTTGGAGTGAGAAACAGGTTCGTTGGTGTTTTCTGCGAAACGCTTTAGCAGCCCGTTGGTGCTAGTATGGAGTCAGGGGATGGATGAAGCGGAGAGCCCCGTTTGGAGTGAGGCTGCAAAGGGCATGCCAAGGGAAGTGTTCTGCTGTGCCAAGACTCGTGCTGCGCCGCTTTGTGCTTGGAGTGAGAAACAGGTTCCTTGGTGTTTTCTGCGAAACAATTAGCAGCCCGTTGGTGCTAGTATGGAGTCAGGGGATGGATGAAGCGGAGAGCCCCGTTTGGAGTGAGGCTGCAAAGGGCATGCCAAGGGAAGTGTTCTGCTGTGCCAAGACTCGTGCTGCGCACGCTTTGTGGCTGGAGTGACAAACAGGTTCGTTGGTGTTTTCTGCGAAACGCTTTAGCAGCCCGTTGGTGCTAGTATGGAGTCAGGGGATGGATGAAGCGGAGAGCCCCGTTTGGAGTGAGGCTGCAAAGGGCATGCCAAGGGAAGTGTTCTGCTGTGCCAAGACTCGTGCGGCGCACGCTTTGTGGTTGGAGTGAGAAACAGGTTCCTTGGTGTTTTCTGCGAAACGCTTTAGCAGGCCGTTGGTGCTAGTATGGAGTCAGGGGACGGATGAAGCGGAGAGCCCCGTTTGGAGTGAGGCTGCAAAGGGCATGCCAAGGGAAGTGTTCTGCTGTGCCAAGACTCGTGCTGCGCACGCTTTGTGGTTGGAGTGAGAAACAGGTTCCTTGGTGTTTTCTGCGAAACGCTTTAGCAGCCCGTTGGTGCTAGTATGGAGTCAGGGGATGGATGAAGCGGAGAGCCCCGTTTAGAGTGAGGCTGCAAAGGGCATGCCAAGGGAAGTGTTCTGCTGTGCCAAGACTCGTGCTGCGCACGCTTTGTGGTTGGAGTGAGAAACAGGTTCCTTGGTGTTTTCTGCGAAACGCTTTAGCAGCCCGTTGGTGCTAGTATGGAGTCAGGGGATGGATGAAGCGGAGAGCCCCGTTTGGAGTGAGGCTGCAAAGGGCATGCCAAGGGAAGTGTTCTGCTGTGCCAAGACTCGTGCTGCGCACGCTTTGTGCTTGGAGTGAGAAACAGGTTCCTTGGTGTTTTCTGCGAAACGCTTTAGCAGCCCGTTGGTGCTAGTATGGAGTCAGGGGATGGATGAAGCGGAGAGCCCCATTTGGAGTGAGGCTGCAAAGGGCATGCCAAGGGAAGTGTTCTGCTGTGCCAAGATTCATGCTGCGCACGCTTTGTGGTTGGAGTGAGAAACAGGTTCCTTGGTGTTTTCTGCGAAACAATTAGCAGCCCGTTGGTGCTAGTATGGAGTCAGGGGATGGATGAAGCGGAGAGCCCCGTTTGGAGTGAGGCTGCAAAGGGCATGCCAAGGGAAGTGTTCTGCTGTGCCAAGACTCGTGCTGCGCACGCTTTGTGGTTGGAGTAAGAAACAGGTTCCTTGGTGTTTTCTGCGAAACGCTTTAGCAGCCCGTTGGTGCTAGTATGGAGTCAGGGGATGGATGAAGCGGAGAGCCCCATTTGGAGTGAGGCTGCCAAGGGCATGCCAGGAGAAGTGTTCTGCTGTGCCAAGACTCGTGCTGCGCACGCTTTGTGGTTGGAGTGAGAAACAGTTTCCTTGGTGTTTTCTGCGAAACGCTTTAGCAGCCCGTTGGTGCTAGTATGGAGTCAGGGGATGGATGAAGCGGAGAGCCCCGTTTAGAGTGAGGCTGCAAAGGGCATGCCAAGGGAAGTGTTCTGCTGTGCCAAGACTCGTGCTGCGCACGCTTTGTGGTTGGAGTGAGAAACAGGTTCCTTGGTGTTTTCTGCGAAACGCTTTAGCAGCCCGTTGGTGCTAGTATTGAGTTAGGGGATGGATGAAGCGGAGAGCCCCGTTTGGAGTGAGGCTGCAAAGGGAATGCCAAGGGAAGTGTTCTGCTGTGCCAAGACTCGTGCTGCGCACGCTTTGTGGCTGGAGTGAGAAACAGGTTCGTTGGTGTTTTCTGCGAAACGCTTTAGCAGCCCGTTGGTGCTAGTATGGAGTCAGGGGATGGATGAAGCGGAGAGCCCCGTTTGGAGTGAGGCTGCAAAGGGCATGCCAAGGGAAGTGTTCTGCTGTGCCAAGACTCGTGCTGCGCACGCTTTGTGGCTGGAGTGACAAACAGGTTCGTTGGTGTTTTCTGCGAAACGCTTTAGCAGCCCGTTGGTGCTAGTATGGAGTCAGGGGATGGATGAAGCGGAGAGCCCCGTTTGGAGTGAGGCTGCAAAGGGCATGCCAAGGGAAGTGTTCTGCTGTGCCAAGACTCGTGCTGCGCACGCTTTGTGGTTGGAGTAAGAAACAGGTTCCTTGGTGTTTTCTGCGAAACGCTTTAGCAGCCCGTTGGTGCTAGTATGGAGTCAGGGGATGGATGAAGCGGAGAGCCCCATTTGGAGTGAGGCTGCCAAGGGCATGCCAGGAGAAGTGTTCTGCTGTGCCAAGACTCGTGCTGCGCACGCTTTGTGGTTGGAGTGAGAAACAGTTTCCTTGGTGTTTTCTGCGAAACGCTTTAGCAGCCCGTTGGTGCTAGTATGGAGTCAGGGGATGGATGAAGCGGAGAGCCCCGTTTAGAGTGAGGCTGCAAAGGGCATGCCAAGGGAAGTGTTCTGCTGTGCCAAGACTCGTGCTGCGCACGCTTTGTGGTTGGAGTGAGAAACAGGTTCCTTGGTGTTTTCTGCGAAACGCTTTAGCAGCCCGTTGGTGCTAGTATTGAGTTAGGGGATGGATGAAGCGGAGAGCCCCGTTTGGAGTGAGGCTGCAAAGGGAATGCCAAGGGAAGTGTTCTGCTGTGCCAAGACTCGTGCTGCGCACGCTTTGTGGCTGGAGTGACAAACAGGTTCGTTGGTGTTTTCTGCGAAACGCTTTAGCAGCCCGTTGGTGCTAGTATGGAGTCAGGGGATGGATGAAGCGGAGAGCCCCGTTTGGAGTGAGGCTGCAAAGGGCATGCCAAGGGAAGTGTTCTGCTGTGCCAAGACTCGTGCTGCGCACGCTTTGTGGTTGGAGTGAGAAACAGGTTCCTTGGTGTTTTCTGCGAAATGCTTTAGCAGCCCGTTGGTGCTAGTATGGAGTCAGGGGATGGATGAAGTGGAGAGCCCCGTTTGGAGTGAGGCTGCAAAGGGCATGCTAAAGGAAGTGTTCTGCTGTGCCAAGACTCGTGCTGCGCACGCTTTGTGGTTGGAGTGAGAAACAGTTTCCTTGGTGTTTTCTGCGAAACGCTTTAGCAGCCCGTTGGTGCTAGTATGGAGTCAGGGGATGGATGAAGCGGAGAGCCCCGTTTGGAGTGAGGCTGCAAAGGGCATGCCAAGGGAAGTGTTCTGCTGTGCCAAGACTCGTGCTGCGCACGCTTTGTGCTTGGAGTGAGAAACAGGTTCCTTGGTGTTTTCTGCGAAACAATTAGCAGCCCGTTGGTGCTAGTATGGAGTCAGGGGATGGATGAAGCGGAGAGCCCCGTTTGGAGTGAGGCTGCAAAGGGCATGCCAAGGGAAGTGTTCTGCTGTGCCAAGACTCGTGCTGCGCACGCTTTGTGGCTGGAGTGACAAACAGGTTCGTTGGTGTTTTCTGCGAAACGCTTTAGCAGCCCGTTGGTGCTAGTATGGAGTCAGGGGATGGATGAAGCGGAGAGCCCCGTTTGGAGTGAGGCTGCAAAGGGCATGCCAAGGGAAGTGTTCTGCTGTGCCAAGACTCGTGCGGCGCACGCTTTGTGGTTGGAGTGAGAAACAGGTTCCTTGGTGTTTTCTGCGAAACGCTTTAGCAGGCCGTTGGTGCTAGTATGGAGTCAGGGGACGGATGAAGCGGAGAGCCCCGTTTGGAGTGAGGCTGCAAAGGGCATGCCAAGGGAAGTGTTCTGCTGTGCCAAGACTCGTGCTGCGCACGCTTTGTGGTTGGAGTGAGAAACAGGTTCCTTGGTGTTTTCTGCGAAACGCTTTAGCAGCCCGTTGGTGCTAGTATGGAGTCAGGGGATGGATGAAGCGGAGAGCCCCATTTGGAGTGAGGCTGCCAAGGGCATGCCAGGAGAAGTGTTCTGCTGTGCCAAGACTCGTGCTGCGCACGCTTTGTGGTTGGAGTGAGAAACAGTTTCCTTGGTGTTTTCTGCGAAACGCTTTAGCAGCCCGTTGGTGCTAGTATGGAGTCAGGGGATGGATGAAGCGGAGAGCCCCGTTTAGAGTGAGGCTGCAAAGGGCATGCCAAGGGAAGTGTTCTGCTGTGCCAAGACTCGTGCTGCGCACGCTTTGTGGTTGGAGTGAGAAACAGGTTCCTTGGTGTTTTCTGCGAAACGCTTTAGCAGCCCGTTGGTGCTAGTATTGAGTTAGGGGATGGATGAAGCGGAGAGCCCCGTTTGGAGTGAGGCTGCAAAGGGAATGCCAAGGGAAGTGTTCTGCTGTGCCAAGACTCGTGCTGCGCACGCTTTGTGGCTGGAGTGACAAACAGGTTCGTTGGTGTTTTCTGCGAAACGCTTTAGCAGCCCGTTGGTGCTAGTATGGAGTCAGGGGATGGATGAAGCGGAGAGCCCCGTTTGGAGTGAGGCTGCAAAGGGCATGCCAAGGGAAGTGTTCTGCTGTGCCAAGACTCGTGCTGCGCACGCTTTGTGGTTGGAGTGAGAAACAGGTTCGTTGGTGTTTTCTGCGAAATGCTTTAGCAGCCCGTTGGTGCTAGTATGGAGTCAGGGGATGGATGAAGTGGAGAGCCCCGTTTGGAGTGAGGCTGCAAAGGGCATGCTAAAGGAAGTGTTCTGCTGTGCCAAGACTCGTGCTGCGCACGCTTTGTGGTTGGAGTGAGAAACAGTTTCCTTGGTGTTTTCTGCGAAACGCTTTAGCAGCCCGTTGGTGCTAGTATGGAGTCAGGGGATGGATGAAGCGGAGAGCCCCGTTTGGAGTGAGGCTGCAAAGGGCATGCCAAGGGAAGTGTTCTGCTGTGCCAAGACTCGTGCTGCGCACGCTTTGTGCTTGGAGTGAGAAACAGGTTCCTTGGTGTTTTCTGCGAAACAATTAGCAGCCCGTTGGTGCTAGTATGGAGTCAGGGGATGGATGAAGCGGAGAGCCCCGTTTGGAGTGAGGCTGCAAAGGGCATGCCAAGGGAAGTGTTCTGCTGTGCCAAGACTCGTGCTGCGCACGCTTTGTGGCTGGAGTGACAAACAGGTTCGTTGGTGTTTTCTGCGAAACGCTTTAGCAGCCCGTTGGTGCTAGTATGGAGTCAGGGGATGGATGAAGCGGAGAGCCCCGTTTGGAGTGAGGCTGCAAAGGGCATGCCAAGGGAAGTGTTCTGCTGTGCCAAGACTCGTGCTGCGCACGCTTTGTGGTTGGAGTAAGAAACAGGTTCCTTGGTGTTTTCTGCGAAACGCTTTAGCAGCCCGTTGGTGCTAGTATGGAGTCAGGGGATGGATGAAGCGGAGAGCCCCATTTGGAGTGAGGCTGCCAAGGGCATGCCAGGAGAAGTGTTCTGCTGTGCCAAGACTCGTGCTGCGCACGCTTTGTGGTTGGAGTGAGAAACAGTTTCCTTGGTGTTTTCTGCGAAACGCTTTAGCAGCCCGTTGGTGCTAGTATGGAGTCAGGGGATGGATGAAGCGGAGAGCCCCGTTTAGAGTGAGGCTGCAAAGGGCATGCCAAGGGAAGTGTTCTGCTGTGCCAAGACTCGTGCTGCGCACGCTTTGTGGTTGGAGTGAGAAACAGGTTCCTTGGTGTTTTCTGCGAAACGCTTTAGCAGCCCGTTGGTGCTAGTATTGAGTTAGGGGATGGATGAAGCGGAGAGCCCCGTTTGGAGTGAGGCTGCAAAGGGAATGCCAAGGGAAGTGTTCTGCTGTGCCAAGACTCGTGCTGCGCACGCTTTGTGGCTGGAGTGACAAACAGGTTCGTTGGTGTTTTCTGCGAAACGCTTTAGCAGCCCGTTGGTGCTAGTATGGAGTCAGGGGATGGATGAAGCGGAGAGCCCCGTTTGGAGTGAGGCTGCAAAGGGCATGCCAAGGGAAGTGTTCTGCTGTGCCAAGACTCGTGCTGCGCACGCTTTGTGGTTGGAGTGAGAAACAGGTTCCTTGGTGTTTTCTGCGAAATGCTTTAGCAGCCCGTTGGTGCTAGTATGGAGTCAGGGGATGGATGAAGTGGAGAGCCCCGTTTGGAGTGAGGCTGCAAAGGGCATGCTAAAGGAAGTGTTCTGCTGTGCCAAGACTCGTGCTGCGCACGCTTTGTGGTTGGA
This sequence comes from Tinamus guttatus, assembly GCF_059628265.1. NCBI lineage: Eukaryota > Metazoa > Chordata > Aves > Tinamiformes > Tinamidae > Tinamus > Tinamus guttatus. The sequence continues at coordinate 45,874 of NW_028288710.1, read as the reverse complement.
GTGAGAAACAGTTTCCTTGGTGTTTTCTGCGAAACGCTTTAGCAGCCCGTTGGTGCTAGTATGGAGTCAGGGGATGGATGAAGCGGAGAGCCCCGTTTGGAGTGAGGCTGCAAAGGGCATGCCAAGGGAAGTGTTCTGCTGTGCCAAGACTCGTGCTGCGCACGCTTTGTGCTTGGAGTGAGAAACAGGTTCCTTGGTGTTTTCTGCGAAACAATTAGCAGCCCGTTGGTGCTAGTATGGAGTCAGGGGATGGATGAAGCGGAGAGCCCCGTTTGGAGTGAGGCTGCAAAGGGCATGCCAAGGGAAGTGTTCTGCTGTGCCAAGACTCGTGCTGCGCACGCTTTGTGGCTGGAGTGACAAACAGGTTCGTTGGTGTTTTCTGCGAAACGCTTTAGCAGCCCGTTGGTGCTAGTATGGAGTCAGGGGATGGATGAAGCGGAGAGCCCCGTTTGGAGTGAGGCTGCAAAGGGCATGCCAAGGGAAGTGTTCTGCTGTGCCAAGACTCGTGCGGCGCACGCTTTGTGGTTGGAGTGAGAAACAGGTTCCTTGGTGTTTTCTGCGAAACGCTTTAGCAGGCCGTTGGTGCTAGTATGGAGTCAGGGGACGGATGAAGCGGAGAGCCCCGTTTGGAGTGAGGCTGCAAAGGGCATGCCAAGGGAAGTGTTCTGCTGTGCCAAGACTCGTGCTGCGCACGCTTTGTGGTTGGAGTGAGAAACAGGTTCCTTGGTGTTTTCTGCGAAACGCTTTAGCAGCCCGTTGGTGCTAGTATGGAGTTAGGGGATGGATGAAGCGGAGAGCCCCGTTTGGAGTGAGGCTGCAAAGGGCATGCCAAGGGAAGTGTTCTGCTGTGCCAAGACTCGTGCTGCGCACGCTTTGTGGTTGGAGTGAGAAACAGGTTCCTTGGTGTTTTCTGCGAAACGCTTTAGCAGCCCGTTGGTGCTAGTATGGAGTTAGGGGATGGATGAAGCGGAGAGCCCCGTTTGGAGTGAGGCTGCAAAGGGCATGCCAAGGGAAGTGTTCTGCTGTGCCAAGACTCGTGCTGCGCACGCTTTGTGGCTGGAGTGACAAACAGTTTCGTTGGTGTTTTCTGCGAAACGCTTTAGCAGCCCGTTGGTGCTAGTATGGAGTCAGGGGATGGATGAAGCGGAGAGCCCCGTTTGGAGTGAGGCTGCAAAGGGCATGCCAAGGGAAGTGTTCTGCTGTGCCAAGACTCGTGCGGCGCACGCTTTGTGGTTGGAGTGAGAAACAGGTTCCTTGGTGTTTTCTGCGAAACGCTTTAGCAGCCCGTTGGTGCTAGTATGGAGTCAGGGGACGGATGAAGCGGAGAGCCCCGTTTGGAGTGAGGCTGCAAAGGGCATGCCAAGGGAAGTGTTCTGCTGTGCCAAGACTCGTGCTGCGCACGCTTTGTGCTTGGAGTGAGAAACAGGTTCCTTGGTGTTTTCTGCGAAACGCTTTAGCAGCCCGTTGGTGCTAGTATGGAGTCAGGGGATGGATGAAGCGGAGAGCCCCGTTTGGAGTGAGGCTGCAAAGGGCATGCCAAGGGAAGTGTTCTGCTGTGCCAAGACTCGTGCTGCGCACGCTTTGTGCTTGGAGTGAGAAACAGGTTCCTTGGTGTTTTCTGCGAAACGCTTTAGCAGCCCATTGGTGCTAGTATTGAGTTAGGGGATGGATGAAGCGGAGAGCCCCGTTTGGAGTGAGGCTGCAAAGGGCATGCCAAGGGAAGTGTTCTGCTGTGCCAAGACTCGTGCTGCGCACGCTTTGTGGCTGGAGTGACAAACAGGTTCGTTGGTGTTTTCTGCGAAACGCTTTAGCAGCCCGTTGGTGCTAGTATGGAGTCAGGGGATGGATGAAGCGGAGAGCCCCGTTTGGAGTGAGGCTGCAAAGGGCATGCCAAGGGAAGTGTTCTGCTGTGCCAAGACTCGTGCGGCGCACGCTTTGTGGTTGGAGTGAGAAACAGGTTCCTTGGTGTTTTCTGCGAAACGCTTTAGCAGGCCGTTGGTTCTATTATGGAGTCAGGGGACGGATGAAGCGGAGAGCCCCGTTTGGAGTGAGGCTGCAAAGGGCATGCCAAGGGAAGTGTTCTGCTGTGCCAAGACTCGTGCTGCGCACGCTTTGTGGTTGGAGTGAGAAACAGGTTCCTTGGTGTTTTCTGCGAAACGCTTTAGCAGCCCGTTGGTGCTAGTATGGAGTCAGGGGATGGATGAAGCGGAGAGCCCCGTTTGGAGTGAGGCTGCAAAGGGCATGCCAAGGGAAGTGTTCTGCTGTGCCAAGACTCGTGCTGCGCACGCTTTGTGGTTGGAGTGAGAAACAGGTTCCTTGGTGTTTTCTGCGAAACGCTTTAGCAGCCCGTTGGTGCTAGTATGGAGTCAGGGGATGGATGAAGCGGAGAGCCCCGTTTGGAGTGAGGCTGCAAAGGGCATGCCAAGGGAAGTGTTCTGCTGTGCCAAGACTCGTGCTGCGCACGCTTTGTGGTTGGAGTGAGAAACAGGTTCCTTGGTGTTTTCTGCGAAATGCTTTAGCAGCCCGTTGGTGCTAGTATGGAGTCAGGGGATGGATGAAGTGGAGAGCCCCGTTTGGAGTGAGGCTGCAAAGGGCATGCTAAAGGAAGTGTTCTGCTGTGCCAAGACTCGTGCTGCGCACGCTTTGTGGTTGGAGTGAGAAACAGTTTCCTTGGTGTTTTCTGCGAAACGCTTTAGCAGCCCATTGGTGCTAGTATTGAGTCAGGGGATGGATGAAGCGGAGAGCCCCGTTTGGAGTGAGGCTGCAAAGGGCATGCCAAGGGAAGTGTTCTGCTGTGCCAAGACTCGTGCTGCGCACGCTTTGTGGTTGGAGTGAGAAACAGGTTCCTTGGTGTTTTCTGCGAAACGCTTTAGCAGCCCGTTGGTGCTAGTATGGAGTCAGGGGATGGATGAAGCGGAGAGCCCCGTTTGGAGTGAGGCTGCAAAGGGCATGCCAGGGGAAGTGTTCTGCTGTGCCAAGATTCATGCTGCGCACGCTTTGTGGTTGGAGTGAGAAACAGGTTCCTTGGTGTTTTCTGCGAAACCCTTTAGCAGCCCGTTGGTGCTAGTATGGAGTTAGGGGATGGATGAAGCGGAGAGCCCCGTTTGGAGTGAGGCTGCAAAGGGCATGCCAAGGGAAGTGTTCTGCTGTGCCAAGACTCGTGCTGCGCACGCTTTGTGGTTGGAGTGAGAAACAGGTTCCTTGGTGTTTTCTGCGAAACGCTTTAGCAGCCCGTTGGTGCTAGTATGGAGTCAGGGGATGGATGAAGCGGAGAGCCCCGTTTGGAGTGAGGCTGCAAAGGGCATGCCAAGGGAAGTGTTCTGCTGTGCCAAGACTCGTGCTGCGCACGCTTTGTGGCTGGAGTGACAAACAGGTTCGTTGGTGTTTTCTGCGAAACGCTTTAGCAGCCCGTTGGTGCTAGTATGGAGTCAGGGGATGGATGAAGCGGAGAGCCCCGTTTGGAGTGAGGCTGCAAAGGGCATGCCAAGGGAAGTGTTCTGCTGTGCCAAGACTCGTGCGGCGCACGCTTTGTGGTTGGAGTGAGAAACAGGTTCCTTGGTGTTTTCTGCGAAACGCTTTAGCAGGCCGTTGGTGCTAGTATGGAGTCAGGGGACGGATGAAGCGGAGAGCCCCGTTTGGAGTGAGGCTGCAAAGGGCATGCCAAGGGAAGTGTTCTGCTGTGCCAAGACTCGTGCTGCGCACGCTTTGTGGTTGGAGTGAGAAACAGGTTCCTTGGTGTTTTCTGCGAAACGCTTTAGCAGCCCGTTGGTGCTAGTATGGAGTCAGGGGATGGATGAAGCGGAGAGCCCCGTTTGGAGTGAGGCTGCAAAGGGCATGCCAAGGGAAGTGTTCTGCTGTGCCAAGACTCGTGCTGCGCACGCTTTGTGGTTGGAGTGAGAAACAGGTTCCTTGGTGTTTTCTGCGAAACGCTTTAGCAGCCCGTTGGTGCTAGTATGGAGTCAGGGGATGGATGAAGCGGAGAGCCCCGTTTGGAGTGAGGCTGCAAAGGGCATGCCAAGGGAAGTGTTCTGCTGTGCCAAGACTCGTGCTGCGCACGCTTTGTGCTTGGAGTGAGAAACAGGTTCCTTGGTGTTTTCTGCGAAACGCTTTAGCAGCCCATTGGTGCTAGTATTGAGTTAGGGGATGGATGAAGCGGAGAGCCCCGTTTGGAGTGAGGCTGCAAAGGGCATGCCAATGGAAGTGTTCTGCTGTGCCAAGACTCGTGCTGCGCACGCTTTGTGGCTGGAGTGAGAAACAGGTTCGTTGGTGTTTTCTGCGAAACGCTTTAGCAGCCCGTTGGTGCTAGTATGGAGTCAGGGGATGGATGAAGCGGAGAGCCCCGTTTGGAGTGAGGCTGCAAAGGGCATGCCAAGGGAAGTGTTCTGCTGTGCCAAGACTCGTGCGGCGCACGCTTTGTGGTTGGAGTGAGAAACAGGTTCGTTGGTGTTTTCTGCGAAACGCTTTAGCAGGCCGTTGGTGCTAGTATGGAGTCAGGGGACGGATGAAGCGGAGAGCCCCGTTTGGAGTGAGGCTGCAAAGGGCATGCCAAGGGAAGTGTTCTGCTGTGCCAAGACTCGTGCTGCGCACGCTTTGTGGTTGGAGTGAGAAACAGGTTCCTTGGTGTTTTCTGCGAAACGCTTTAGCAGCCCGTTGGTGCTAGTATGGAGTCAGGGGATGGATGAAGCGGAGAGCCCCGTTTGGAGTGAGGCTGCAAAGGGAATGCCAAGGGAAGTGTTCTGCTGTGCCAAGACTCGTGCTGCGCACGCTTTGTGGCTGGAGTGACAAACAGGTTCGTTGGTGTTTTCTGCGAAACGCTTTAGCAGCCCGTTGGTGCTAGTATGGAGTCAGGGGATGGATGAAGCGGAGAGCCCCGTTTGGAGTGAGGCTGCAAAGGGCATGCCAAGGGAAGTGTTCTGCTGTGCCAAGACTCGTGCTGCGCACGCTTTGTGGTTGGAGTGAGAAACAGGTTCCTTGGTGTTTTCTGCGAAATGCTTTAGCAGCCCGTTGGTGCTAGTATGGAGTCAGGGGATGGATGAAGTGGAGAGCCCCGTTTGGAGTGAGGCTGCAAAGGGCATGCTAAAGGAAGTGTTCTGCTGTGCCAAGACTCGTGCTGCGCACGCTTTGTGGTTGGAGTGAGAAACAGTTTCCTTGGTGTTTTCTGCGAAACGCTTTAGCAGCCCGTTGGTGCTAGTATGGAGTCAGGGGATGGATGAAGCGGAGAGCCCCGTTTGGAGTGAGGCTGCAAAGGGCATGCCAAGGGAAGTGTTCTGCTGTGCCAAGACTCGTGCTGCGCACGCTTTGTGGTTGGAGTGAGAAACAGGTTCCTTGGTGTTTTCTGCGAAACAATTAGCAGCCCGTTGGTGCTAGTATGGAGTCAGGGGATGGATGAAGCGGAGAGCCCCGTTTGGAGTGAGGCTGCAAAGGGCATGCCAAGGGAAGTGTTCTGCTGTGCCAAGACTCGTGCTGCGCACGCTTTGTGGTTGGAGTGAGAAACAGGTTCCTTGGTGTTTTCTGCGAAACGCTTTAGCAGCCCATTGGTGCTAGTATTGAGTTAGGGGATGGATGAAGCGGAGAGCCCCGTTTGGAGTGAGGCTGCAAAGGGCATGCCAAGGGAAGTGTTCTGCTGTGCCAAGACTCGTGCTGCGCACGCTTTGTGGCTGGAGTGACAAACAGGTTCGTTGGTGTTTTCTGCGAAACGCTTTAGCAGCCCGTTGGTGCTAGTATGGAGTCAGGGGATGGATGAAGCGGAGAGCCCCGTTTGGAGTGAGGCTGCAAAGGGCATGCCAAGGGAAGTGTTCTGCTGTGCCAAGACTCGTGCGGCGCACGCTTTGTGGTTGGAGTGAGAAAGAGGTTCCTTGGTGTTTTCTGCGAAACGCTTTAGCAGGCCGTTGGTGCTAGTATGGAGTCAGGGGACGGATGAAGCGGAGAGCCCCGTTTGGAGTGAGGCTGCAAAGGGCATGCCAAGGGAAGTGTTCTGCTGTGCCAAGACTCGTGCTGCGCACGCTTTGTGGTTGGAGTGAGAAACAGGTTCCTTGGTGTTTTCTGCGAAACGCTTTAGCAGCCCGTTGGTGCTAGTATGGAGTCAGGGGACGGATGAAGCGGAGAGCCCCGTTTGGAGTGAGGCTGCAAAGGGCATGCCAAGGGAAGTGTTCTGCTGTGCCAAGACTCGTGCTGCGCACGCTTTGTGGTTGGAGTGAGAAACAGGTTCCTTGGTGTTTTCTGCGAAACGCTTTAGCAGCCCATTGGTGCTAGTATTGAGTTAGGGGATGGATGAAGCGGAGAGCCCCGTTTGGAGTGAGGCTGCAAAGGGCATGCCAAGGGAAGTGTTCTGCTGTGCCAAGACTCGTGCTGCGCACGCTTTGTGGCTGGAGTGACAAACAGGTTCGTTGGTGTTTTCTGCGAAACGCTTTAGCAGCCCGTTGGTGCTAGTATGGAGTCAGGGGATGGATGAAGCGGAGAGCCCCGTTTGGAGTGAGGCTGCAAAGGGCATGCCAAGGGAAGTGTTCTGCTGTGCCAAGACTCGTGCGGCGCACGCTTTGTGGTTGGAGTGAGAAACAGGTTCCTTGGTGTTTTCTGCGAAACGCTTTAGCAGCCCGTTGGTGCTAGTATGGAGTCAGGGGACGGATGAAGCGGAGAGCCCCGTTTGGAGTGAGGCTGCAAAGGGCATGCCAAGGGAAGTGTTCTGCTGTGCCAAGACTCGTGCTGCGCACGCTTTGTGGTTGGAGTGAGAAACAGGTTCCTTGGTGTTTTCTGCGAAACGCTTTAGCAGCCCGTTGGTGCTAGTATGGAGTCAGGGGATGGATGAAGCGGAGAGCCCCGTTTGGAGCGAGGCTGCAAAGGGCATGCCAAGGGAAGTGTTCTGCTGTGCCAAGACTCGTGCTGCGCACGCTTTGTGCTTGGAGTGAGAAACAGGTTCCTTGGTGTTTTCTGCGAAACGCTTTAGCAGCCCATTGGTGCTAGTATTGAGTTAGGGGATGGATGAAGCGGAGAGCCCCGTTTGGAGTGAGGCTGCAAAGGGCATGCCAAGGGAAGTGTTCTGCTGTGCCAAGACTCGTGCTGCGCACGCTTTGTGCTTGGAGTGACAAACAGGTTCGTTGGTGTTTTCTGCGAAACGCTTTAGCAGCCCGTTGGTGCTAGTATGGAGTCAGGGGATGGATGAAGCGGAGAGCCCCGTTTGGAGTGAGGCTGCAAAGGGCATGCCAAGGGAAGTGTTCTGCTGTGCCAAGACTCGTGCGGCGCACGCTTTGTGGTTGGAGTGAGAAACAGGTTCCTTGGTGTTTTCTGCGAAACGCTTTAGCAGGCCGTTGGTGCTAGTATGGAGTCAGGGGACGGATGAAGCGGAGAGCCCCGTTTGGAGTGAGGCTGCAAAGGGCATGCCAAGGGAAGTGTTCTGCTGTGCCAAGACTCGTGCTGCGCACGCTTTGTGGTTGGAGTGAGAAACAGGTTCCTTGGTGTTTTCTGCGAAACGCTTTAGCAGCCCGTTGGTGCTAGTATGGAGTCAGGGGATGGATGAAGCGGAGAGCCCCGTTTGGAGTGAGGCTGCAAAGGGCATGCCAAGGGAAGTGTTCTGCTGTGCCAAGACTCGTGCTGCGCACGCTTTGTGGTTGGAGTGAGAAACAGGTTCCTTGGTGTTTTCTGCGAAACGCTTTAGCAGCCCGTTGGTGCTAGTATTGAGTTAGGGGATGGATGAAGCGGAGAGCCCCGTTTGGAGTGAGGCTGCAAAGGGCATGCCAAGGGAAGTGTTCTGCTGTGCCAAGACTCGTGCTGCGCACGCTTTGTGGCTGGAGTGAGAAACAGGTTCCTTGGTGTTTTCTGCGAAACGCTTTAGCAGCCCGTTGGTGCTAGTATGGAGTCAGGGGATGGATGAAGCGGAGAGCCCCGTTTGGAGTGAGGCTGCAAAGGGCATGCCAAGGGAAGTGTTCTGCTGTGCCAAGACTCGTGCTGCGCACGCTTTGTGCTTGGAGTGAGAAACAGGTTCCTTGGTGTTTTCTGCGAAATGCTTTAGCAGCTCGTTGGTGCTAGTATGGAGTCAGGGGATGGATGAAGTGGAGAGCCCCGTTTGGAGTGAGGCTGCAAAGGGCATGCTAAAGGAAGTGTTCTGCTGTGCCAAGACTCGTGCTGCGCACGCTTTGTGGTTGGAGTGAGAAACAGTTTCCTTGGTGTTTTCTGCGAAACGCTTTAGCAGCCCATTGGTGCTAGTATTGAGTCAGGGGATGGATGAAGCGGAGAGCCCCGTTTGGAGTGAGGCTGCAAAGGGCATGCCAAGGGAAGTGTTCTGCTGTGCCAAGACTCGTGCTGCGCACGCTTTGTGGTTGGAGTGAGAAACAGGTTCCTTGGTGTTTTCTGCGAAACGCTTTAGCAGCCCGTTGGTGCTAGTATGGAGTCAGGGGATGGATGAAGCGGAGAGCCCCGTTTGGAGTGAGGCTGCAAAGGGCATGCCAGGGGAAGTGTTCTGCTGTGCCAAGATTCATGCTGCGCACGCTTTGTGGTTGGAGTGAGAAACAGGTTCCTTGGTGTTTTCTGCGAAACCCTTTAGCAGCCCGTTGGTGCTAGTATGGAGTTAGGGGATGGATGAAGCGGAGAGCCCCGTTTGGAGTGAGGCTGCAAAGGGCATGCCAAGGGAAGTGTTCTGCTGTGCCAAGACTCGTGCTGCGCACGCTTTGTGGTTGGAGTGAGAAACAGGTTCCTTGGTGTTTTCTGCGAAACGCTTTAGCAGCCCGTTGGTGCTAGTATGGAGTCAGGGGATGGATGAAGCGGAGAGCCCCGTTTGGAGTGAGGCTGCAAAGGGCATGCCAAGGGAAGTGTTCTGCTGTGCCAAGACTCGTGCTGCGCACGCTTTGTGGCTGGAGTGACAAACAGGTTCGTTGGTGTTTTCTGCGAAACGCTTTAGCAGCCCGTTGGTGCTAGTATGGAGTCAGGGGATGGATGAAGCGGAGAGCCCCGTTTGGAGTGAGGCTGCAAAGGGCATGCCAAGGGAAGTGTTCTGCTGTGCCAAGACTCGTGCGGCGCACGCTTTGTGGTTGGAGTGAGAAACAGGTTCCTTGGTGTTTTCTGCGAAACGCTTTAGCAGGCCGTTGGTGCTAGTATGGAGTCAGGGGACGGATGAAGCGGAGAGCCCCGTTTGGAGTGAGGCTGCAAAGGGCATGCCAAGGGAAGTGTTCTGCTGTGCCAAGACTCGTGCTGCGCACGCTTTGTGGTTGGAGTGAGAAACAGGTTCCTTGGTGTTTTCTGCGAAACGCTTTAGCAGCCCGTTGGTGCTAGTATGGAGTCAGGGGATGGATGAAGCGGAGAGCCCCGTTTGGAGTGAGGCTGCAAAGGGCATGCCAAGGGAAGTGTTCTGCTGTGCCAAGACTCGTGCTGCGCACGCTTTGTGGTTGGAGTGAGAAACAGGTTCCTTGGTGTTTTCTGCGAAACGCTTTAGCAGCCCATTGGTGCTAGTATTGAGTTAGGGGATGGATGAAGCGGAGAGCCCCGTTTGGAGTGAGGCTGCAAAGGGCATGCCAAGGGAAGTGTTCTGCTGTGCCAAGACTCGTGCTGCGCACGCTTTGTGGCTGGAGTGACAAACAGGTTCGTTGGTGTTTTCTGCGAAACGCTTTAGCAGCCCGTTGGTGCTAGTATGGAGTCAGGGGATGGATGAAGCGGAGAGCCCCGTTTGGAGTGAGGCTGCAAAGGGCATGCCAAGGGAAGTGTTCTGCTGTGCCAAGACTCGTGCTGCGCACGCTTTGTGGTTGGAGTGAGAAACAGGTTCCTTGGTGTTTTCTGCGAAATGCTTTAGCAGCCCATTGGTGCTAGTATTGAGTCAGGGGATGGATGAAGCGGAGAGCCCCGTTTGGAGTGAGGCTGCAAAGGGCATGCCAAGGGAAGTGTTCTGCTGTGCCAAGACTCGTGCTGCGCACGCTTTGTGGTTGGAGTGAGAAACAGGTTCCTTGGTGTTTTCTGCGAAACGCTTTAGCAGCCCGTTGGTGCTAGTATGGAGTCAGGGGATGGATGAAGCGGAGAGCCCCGTTTGGAGTGAGGCTGCAAAGGGCATGCCAGGGGAAGTGTTCTGCTGTGCCACGATTCATGCTGCGCACGCTTTGTGGTTGGAGTGAGAAACAGGTTCCTTGGTGTTTTCTGCGAAACGCTTTAGCAGCCCGTTGGTGCTAGTATGGAGTCAGGGGATGGATGAAGCGGAGAGCCCCGTTTGGAGTGAGGCTGCAAAGGGCATGCCAAGGGAAGTGTTCTGCTGTGCCAAGACTCGTGCTGCGCACGCTTTGTGGTTGGAGTGAGAAACAGGTTCCTTGGTGTTTTCTGCGAAACGCTTTAGCAGCCCGTTGGTGCTAGTATGGAGTCAGGGGATGGATGAAGCGGAGAGCCCCGTTTGGAGTGAGGCTGCAAAGGGCATGCCAAGGGAAGTGTTCTGCTGTGCCAAGACTCGTGCTGCGCACGCTTTGTGCTTGGAGTGAGAAACAGGTTCCTTGGTGTTTTCTGCGAAACGCTTTAGCAGCCCATTGGTGCTAGTATTGAGTTAGGGGATGGATGAAGCGGAGAGCCCCGTTTGGAGTGAGGCTGCAAAGGGCATGCCAAGGGAAGTGTTCTGCTGTGCCAAGACTCGTGCTGCGCACGCTTTGTGGCTGGAGTGAGAAACAGGTTCGTTGGTGTTTTCTGCGAAACGCTTTAGCAGCCCGTTGGTGCTAGTATGGAGTCAGGGGATGGATGAAGCGGAGAGCCCCGTTTGGAGTGAGGCTGCAAAGGGCATGCCAAGGGAAGTGTTCTGCTGTGCCAAGACTCGTGCTGCGCACGCTTTGTGGTTGGAGTGAGAAACAGGTTCCTTGGTGTTTTCTGCGAAACGCTTTAGCAGCCCGTTGGTGCTAGTATGGAGTCAGGGGATGGATGAAGCGGAGAGCCCCGTTTGGAGTGAGGCTGCAAAGGGCATGCCAAGGGAAGTGTTCTGCTGTGCCAAGACTCGTGCTGCGCACGCTTTGTGGTTGGAGTGAGAAACAGTTTCCTTGGTGTTTTCTGCGAAACGCTTTAGCAGCCCATTGGTGCTAGTATTGAGTCAGGGGATGGATGAAGCGGAGAGCCCCGTTTGGAGTGAGGCTGCAAAGGGCATGCCAAGGGAAGTGTTCTGCTGTGCCAAGACTCGTGCTGCACACGCTTTGTGGTTGGAGTGAGAAACAGGTTCGTTGGTGTTTTCTGCGAAACGCTTTAGCAGCCCGTTGGTGCTAGTATGGAGTCAGGGGATGGATGAAGCGGAGAGCCCCGTTTGGAGTGAGGCTGCAAAGGGCATGCCAGGGGAAGTGTTCTGCTGTGCCAAGATTCATGCTGCGCACGCTTTGTGGTTGGAGTGAGAAACAGGTTCCTTGGTGTTTTCTGCGAAACGCTTTAGCAGCCCGTTGGTGCTAGTATGGAGTCAGGGGATGGATGAAGTGGAGAGCCCCGTTTGGAGTGAGGCTGCAAAGGGCATGCCAAGGGAAGTGTTCTGCTGTGCCAAGACTCGTGCTGCGCACGCTTTGTGGTTGGAGTGAGAAACAGGTTCCTTGGTGTTTTCTGCGAAACGCTTTAGCAGCCCGTTGGTGCTAGTATGGAGTCAGGGGATGGATGAAGCGGAGAGCCCCATTTGGAGTGAGGCTGCAAAGGGCATGCCATGGGAAGTTTTCTGCTGTGCCAAGATTCATGCTGCGCACGCTTTGTGGTTGGAGTGAGAAACAGGTTCCTTGGTGTTTTCTGCGAAACAATTAGCAGCCCGTTGGTGCTAGTATGGAGTCAGGGGATGGATGAAGCGGAGAGCCCCGTTTGGAGTGAGGCTGCAAAGGGCATGCCAAGGGAAGTGTTCTGCTGTGCCAAGACTCGTGCTGCGCACGCTTTGTGCTTGGAGTGAGAAACAGGTTCCTTGGTGTTTTCTGCGAAACGCTTTAGCAGCCCGTTGGTGCTAGTATGGAGTCAGGGGATGGATGAAGCGGAGAGCCCCATTTGGAGTGAGGCTGCCAAGGGCATGCCAGGAGAAGTGTTCTGCTGTGCCAAGACTCGTGCTGCGCACGCTTTGTGGTTGGAGTGAGAAACAGTTTCCTTGGTGTTTTCTGCGAAACGCTTTAGCAGCCCGTTGGTGCTAGTATGGAGTCAGGGGATGGATGAAGCGGAGAGCCCCGTTTGGAGTGAGGCTGCAAAGGACATGCCAAGGGAAGTGTTCTGCTGTGGCAAGACTCGTGCTGCGCACGCTTTGTGGTTGGAGTGAGAAACAGGTTCCTTGGTGTTTTCTGCGAAACGCTTTAGCAGCCCATTGGTGCTAGTATTGAGTCAGGGGATGGATGAAGCGGAGAGCCCCGTTTGGAGTGAGGCTGCAAAGGGCATGCCAAGGGAAGTGTTCTGCTGTGCCAAGACTCGTGCTGCGCACGCTTTGTGGTTGGAGTGAGAAACAGGTTCCTTGGTGTTTTCTGCGAAACGCTTTAGCAGCCCGTTGGTGCTAGTATGGAGTCAGGGGATGGATGAAGCGGAGAGCCCCGTTTGGAGTGAGGCTGCAAAGGGCATGCCAAGGGAAGTGTTCTGCTGTGCCAAGACTCGTGCTGCGCACTCTTTGTGGTTGGAGTGAGAAACAGGTTCCTTGGTGTTTTCTGCGAAACGCTTTAGCAGCCCGTTGGTGCTAGTATGGATTCAGGGGATGGATGAAGCGGAGAGCCCCGTTTGGAGTGAGGCTGCAAAGGGCATGCCAAGGGAAGTGTTCTGCTGTGCCAAGACTCGTGCTGCGCACGCTTTGTGGTTGGAGTGAGAAACAGGTTCCTTGGTGTTTTCTGCGAAACGCTTTAGCAGCCCATTGGTGCTAGTATTGAGTTAGGGGATGGATGAAGCGGAGAGCCCCGTTTGGAGTGAGGCTGCAAAGGGCATGCCAAGGGAAGTGTTCTGCTGTGCCAAGACTCGTGCTGCGCACGCTTTGTGCTTGGAGTGAGAAACAGGTTCCTTGGTGTTTTCTGCGAAACGCTTTAGCAGCCCGTTGGTGCTAGTATGGAGTCAGGGGATGGATGAAGCGGAGAGCCCCATTTGGAGTGAGGCTGCCAAGGGCATGCCAGGAGAAGTGTTCTGCTGTGCCAAGACTCGTGCTGCGCACGCTTTGTGCTTGGAGTGAGAAACAGGTTCCTTGGTGTTTTCTGCGAAACAATTAGCAGCCCGTTGGTGCTAGTATGGAGTCAGGGGATGGATGAAGCGGAGAGCCCCGTTTGGAGTGAGGCTGCAAAGGGCATGCCAAGGGAAGTGTTCTGCTGTGCCAAGACTCGTGCTGCGCACGCTTTGTGGTTGGAGTGAGAAACAGGTTCCTTGGTGTTTTCTGCGAAACGCTTTAGCAGCCCGTTGGTGCTAGTATGGAGTCAGGGGATGGATGAAGCGGAGAGCCCCGTTTGGAGTGAGGCTGCAAAGGGCATGCCAAGGGAAGTGTTCTGCTGTGCCAAGACTCGTGCTGCGCACTCTTTGTGGTTGGAGTGAGAAACAGGTTCCTTGGTGTTTTCTGCGAAACGCTTTAGCAGCCCGTTGGTGCTAGTATGGATTCAGGGGATGGATGAAGCGGAGAGCCCCGTTTGGAGTGAGGCTGCAAAGGGCATGCCAAGGGAAGTGTTCTGCTGTGCCAAGACTCGTGCTGCGCACGCTTTGTGCTTGGAGTGAGAAACAGGTTCCTTGGTGTTTTCTGCGAAACGCTTTAGCAGCCCATTAGTGCTAGTATTGAGTCAGGGGATGGATGAAGCGGAGAGCCCCGTTTGGAGTGAGGCTGCAAAGGGCATGCCAAGGGAAGTGTTCTGCTGTGCCAAGACTCGTGCTGCGCACGCTTTGTGGTTGGAGTGAGAAACAGGTTCCTTGGTGTTTTCTGCGAAACGCTTTAGCAGCCCGTTGGTGCTAGTATGGAGTCAGGGGATGGATGAAGCGGAGAGCCCCGTTTGGAGTGAGGCTGCAAAGGGCATGCCAAGGAAAGTGTTCTGCTGTGCCAAGACTCGTGCTGCGCACGCTTTGTGGTTGGAGTGAGAAACAGGTTCCTTGGTGTTTTCTGCGAAACGCTTTAGCAGCCCGTTGGTGCTAGTATGGAGTCAGGGGATGGATGAAGCGGAGAGCCCCGTTTGGAGTGAGGCTGCAAAGGGCATGCCAAGGGAAGTGTTCTGCTGTGCCAAGACTCGTGCTGCGCACGCTTTGTGCTTGGAGTGAGAAACAGGTTCCTTGGTGTTTTCTGCGAAACGCTTTAGCAGCCCATTGGTGCTAGTATTGAGTCAGGGGATGGATGAAGCGGAGAGCCCCGTTTGGAGTGAGGCTGCAAAGGGCATGCCAAGGGAAGTGTTCTGCTGTGCCAAGACTCGTGCTGCGCACGCTTTGTGGTTGGAGTGAGAAACAGGTTCCTTGGTGTTTTCTGCGAAACGCTTTAGCAGCCCGTTGGTGCTAGTATGGAGTCAGGGGATGGATGAAGCGGAGAGCCCCATTTGGAGTGAGGCTGCCAAGGGCATGCCAGGAGAAGTGTTCTGCTGTGCCAAGACTCGTGCTGCGCACGCTTTGTGCTTGGAGTGAGAAACAGGTTCCTTGGTGTTTTCTGCGAAACAATTAGCAGCCCGTTGGTGCTAGTATGGAGTCAGGGGATGGATGAAGCGGAGAGCCCCGTTTGGAGTGAGGCTGCAAAGGGCATGCCAAGGGAAGTGTTCTGCTGTGCCAAGACTCGTGCTGCGCACGCTTTGTGGTTGGAGTGAGAAACAGGTTCCTTGGTGTTTTCTGCGAAACGCTTTAGCAGCCCGTTGGTGCTAGTATGGAGTCAGGGGATGGATGAAGCGGAGAGCCCCGTTTGGAGTGAGGCTGCAAAGGGCATGCCAAGGGAAGTGTTCTGCTGTGCCAAGACTCGTGCTGCGCACTCTTTGTGGTTGGAGTGAGAAACAGGTTCCTTGGTGTTTTCTGCGAAACGCTTTAGCAGCCCGTTGGTGCTAGTATGGATTCAGGGGATGGATGAAGCGGAGAGCCCCGTTTGGAGTGAGGCTGCAAAGGGCATGCCAAGGGAAGTGTTCTGCTGTGCCAAGACTCGTGCTGCGCACGCTTTGTGCTTGGAGTGAGAAACAGGTTCCTTGGTGTTTTCTGCGAAACGCTTTAGCAGCCCATTAGTGCTAGTATTGAGTCAGGGGATGGATGAAGCGGAGAGCCCCGTTTGGAGTGAGGCTGCAAAGGGCATGCCAAGGGAAGTGTTCTGCTGTGCCAAGACTCGTGCTGCGCACGCTTTGTGGTTGGAGTGAGAAACAGGTTCCTTGGTGTTTTCTGCGAAACGCTTTAGCAGCCCGTTGGTGCTAGTATGGAGTCAGGGGATGGATGAAGCGGAGAGCCCCGTTTGGAGTGAGGCTGCAAAGGGCATGCCAAGGAAAGTGTTCTGCTGTGCCAAGACTCGTGCTGCGCACGCTTTGTGGTTGGAGTGAGAAACAGGTTCCTTGGTGTTTTCTGCGAAACGCTTTAGCAGCCCGTTGGTGCTAGTATGGAGTCAGGGGATGGATGAAGCGGAGAGCCCCGTTTGGAGTGAGGCTGCAAAGGGCATGCCAAGGGAAGTGTTCTGCTGTGCCAAGACTCGTGCTGCGCACGCTTTGTGCTTGGAGTGAGAAACAGGTTCCTTGGTGTTTTCTGCGAAACGCTTTAGCAGCCCGTTGGTGCTAGTATGGAGTCAGGGGATGGATGAAGCGGAGAGCCCCGTTTGGAGTGAGGCTGCAAAGGGCATGCCAAGGGAAGTGTTCTGCTGTGCCAAGACTCGTGCTGCGCACGCTTTGTGGTTGGAGTGAGAAACAGGTTCCT
Organism: Tinamus guttatus; assembly: GCF_059628265.1. Taxonomy (NCBI): domain Eukaryota; kingdom Metazoa; phylum Chordata; class Aves; order Tinamiformes; family Tinamidae; genus Tinamus; species Tinamus guttatus. Next base: position 30,109 of record NW_028288710.1, on the reverse strand, counting down.
TGGTGTTTTCTGCGAAACGCTTTAGCAGCCCGTTGGTGCTAGTATGGAGTCAGGGGATGGATGAAGCGGAGAGCCCCATTTGGAGTGAGGCTGCCAAGGGCATGCCAGGAGAAGTGTTCTGCTGTGCCAAGACTCGTGCTGCGCACGCTTTGTGGTTGGAGTGAGAAACAGTTTCCTTGGTGTTTTCTGCGAAACAATTAGCAGCCCGTTGGTGCTAGTATGGAGTCAGGGGATGGATGAAGCGGAGAGCCCCGTTTGGAGTGAGGCTGCAAAGGGCATGCCAAGGGAAGTGTTCTGCTGTGCCAAGACTCGTGCTGCGCACGCTTTGTGGTTGGAGTGAGAAACAGGTTCCTTGGTGTTTTCTGCGAAACGCTTTAGCAGCCCGTTGGTGCTAGTATGGAGTCAGGGGATGGATGAAGCGGAGAGCCCCGTTTGGAGTGAGGCTGCAAAGGGCATGCCAAGGGAAGTGTTCTGCTGTGCCAAGACTCGTGCTGCGCACTCTTTGTGGTTGGAGTGAGAAACAGGTTCGTTGGTGTTTTCTGCGAAACGCTTTAGCAGCCCGTTGGTGCTAGTATGGATTCAGGGGATGGATGAAGCGGAGAGCCCCGTTTGGAGTGAGGCTGCAAAGGGCATGCCAAGGGAAGTGTTCTGCTGTGCCAAGACTCGTGCTGCGCACGCTTTGTGGTTGGAGTGAGAAACAGGTTCCTTGGTGTTTTCTGCGAAACGCTTTAGCAGCCCATTGGTGCTAGTATTGAGTCAGGGGATGGATGAAGCGGAGAGCCCCGTTTGGAGTGAGGCTGCAAAGGGCATGCCAAGGGAAGTGTTCTGCTGTGCCAAGACTCGTGCTGCGCACGCTTTGTGGTTGGAGTGAGAAACAGGTTCCTTGGTGTTTTCTGCGAAACGCTTTAGCAGCCCGTTGGTGCTAGTATGGAGTCAGGGGATGGATGAAGCGGAGAGCCCCATTTGGAGTGAGGCTGCCAAGGGCATGCCAGGAGAAGTGTTCTGCTGTGCCAAGACTCGTGCTGCGCACGCTTTGTGCTTGGAGTGAGAAACAGGTTCCTTGGTGTTTTCTGCGAAACGCTTTAGCAGCCCGTTGGTGCTAGTATGGAGTCAGGGGATGGATGAAGCGGAGAGCCCCGTTTGGAGTGAGGCTGCAAAGGGCATGCCAAGGGAAGTGTTCTGCTGTGCCAAGACTCGTGCTGCGCACGCTTTGTGGTTGGAGTGAGAAACAGGTTCCTTGGTGTTTTCTGCGAAACGCTTTAGCAGCCCGTTGGTGCTAGTATTGAGTCAGGGGATGGATGAAGCGGAGAGCCCCGTTTGGAGTGAGGCTGCAAAGGGCATGCCAAGGGAAGTGTTATGCTGTGCCAAGACTCGTGCTGCGCACGCTTTGTGGTTGGAGTGAGAAACAGGTTCCTTGGTGTTTTCTGCGAAACGCTTTAGCAGCCCGTTGGTGCTAGTATGGAGTCAGGGGATGGATGAAGCGGAGAGCCCCGTTTGGAGTGAGGCTGCAAAGGGCATGCCAAGGGAAGTGTTCTGCTGTGCCAAGACTCGTGCTGCGCACGCTTTGTGGTTGGAGTGAGAAACAGGTTCCTTGGTGTTTTCTGCGAAACGCTTTAGCAGCCCGTTGGTGCTAGTATGGAGTCAGGGGATGGATGAAGCGGAGAGCCCCGTTTGGAGTGAGGCTGCAAAGGGCATGCCAAGGAAAGTGTTCTGCTGTGCCAAGACTCGTGCTGCGCACGCTTTGTGGTTGGAGTGAGAAACAGGTTCCTTGGTGTTTTCTGCGAAACGCTTTAGCAGCCCGTTGGTGCTAGTATGGAGTCAGGGGATGGATGAAGCGGAGAGCCCCGTTTGGAGTGAGGCTGCAAAGGGCATGCCAAGGGAAGTGTTCTGCTGTGCCAAGACTCGTGCTGCGCACGCTTTGTGCTTGGAGTGAGAAACAGGTTCCTTGGTGTTTTCTGCGAAACGCTTTAGCAGCCCGTTGGTGCTAGTATGGAGTCAGGGGATGGATGAAGCGGAGAGCCCCGTTTGGAGTGAGGCTGCAAAGGGCATGCCAGGGGAAGTGTTCTGCTGTGCCAAGATTCATGCTGCGCACGCTTTGTGCTTGGAGTGAGAAACAGGTTCGTTGGTGTTTTCTGCGAAACGCTTTAGCAGCCCGTTGGTGCTAGTATGGAGTTAGGGGATGGATGAAGCGGAGAGCCCCGTTTGGAGTGAGGCTGCAAAGGGCATGCCAAGGGAAGTGTTCTGCTGTGCCAAGACTCGTGCTGCGCACGCTTTGTGGTTGGAGTGAGAAACAGGTTCCTTGGTGTTTTCTGCGAAACAATTAGCAGCCCGTTGGTGCTAGTATGGAGTCAGGGGATGGATGAAGCGGAGAGCCCCGTTTGGAGTGAGGCTGCAAAGGGCATGCCAAGGGAAGTGTTCTGCTGTGCCAAGACTCGTGCTGCGCACGCTTTGTGGTTGGAGTGAGAAACAGGTTCCTTGGTGTTTTCTGCGAAATGCTTTAGCAGCCCGTTGGTGCTAGTATGGAGTCAGGGGATGGATGAAGCGGAGAGCCCCGTTTGGAGTGAGGCTGCAAAGGGCATGCCAAGGGAAGTGTTCTGCTGTGCCAAGACTCGTGCTGCGCACGCTTTGTGGTTGGAGTGAGAAACAGGTTCCTTGGTGTTTTCTGCGAAACGCTTTAGCAGCCCGTTGGTGCTAGTATGGAGTCAGGGGATGGATGAAGCGGAGAGCCCCATTTGGAGTGAGGCTGCAAAGGGCATGCCATGGGAAGTTTTCTGCTGTGCCAAGATTCATGCTGCGCACGCTTTGTGGTTGGAGTGAGAAACAGGTTCCTTGGTGTTTTCTGCGAAACGCTTTAGCAGCCCGTTGGTGCTAGTATGGAGTCAGGGGATGGATGAAGCGGAGAGCCCCGTTTGGAGTGAGGCTGCAAAGGGCATGCCAGGGGAAGTGTTCTGCTGTGCCAAGATTCATGCTGCGCACGCTTTGTGGTTGGAGTGAGAAACAGGTTCGTTGGTGTTTTCTGCGAAACGCTTTAGCAGCCCGTTGGTGCTAGTATGGAGTTAGGGGATGGATGAAGCGGAGAGCCCCGTTTGGAGTGAGGCTGCAAAGGGCATGCCAAGGGAAGTGTTCTGCTGTGCCAAGACTCGTGCTGCGCACCCTTTGTGGTTGGAGTGAGAAACAGGTTCCTTGGTGTTTTCTGCGAAACGCTTTAGCAGCCCATTGGTGCTAGTATTGAGTTAGGGGATGGATGAAGCGGAGAGCCCCGTTTGGAGTGAGGCTGCAAAGGGCATGCCAAGGGAAGTGTTCTGCTGTGCCAAGACTCGTGCTGCGCACGCTTTGTGGTTGGAGTGAGAAACAGGTTCCTTGGTGTTTTCTGCGAAACGCTTTAGCAGCCCGTTGGTGCTAGTATGGAGTCAGGGGATGGATGAAGCGGAGAGCCCCATTTGGAGTGAGGCTGCAAAGGGCATGCCATGGGAAGTTTTCTGCTGTGCCAAGATTCATGCTGCGCACGCTTTGTGGTTGGAGTGAGAAACAGGTTCCTTGGTGTTTTCTGCGAAACAATTAGCAGCCCGTTGGTGCTAGTATGGAGTCAGGGGATGGATGAAGCGGAGAGCCCCGTTTGGAGTGAGGCTGCAAAGGGCATGCCAGGGGAAGTGTTCTGCTGTGCCAAGATTCATGCTGCGCACGCTTTGTGGTTGGAGTGAGAAACAGGTTCGTTGGTGTTTTCTGCGAAACGCTTTAGCAGCCCGTTGGTGCTAGTATGGAGTTAGGGGATGGATGAAGCGGAGAGCCCCGTTTGGAGTGAGGCTGCAAAGGGCATGCCAAGGGAAGTGTTCTGCTGTGCCAAGACTCGTGCTGCGCACGCTTTGTGGTTGGAGTGAGAAACAGGTTCCTTGGTGTTTTCTGCGAAACGCTTTAGCAGCCCATTGGTGCTAGTATTGAGTTAGGGGATGGATGAAGCGGAGAGCCCCGTTTGGAGTGAGGTTGCAAAGGGCATGCCAAGGGAAGTGTTCTGCTGTGCCAAGACTCGTGCTGCGCACGCTTTGTGCTTGGAGTGAGAAACAGGTTCCTTGGTGTTTTCTGCGAAACGCTTTAGCAGCCCGTTGGTGCTAGTATGGAGTCAGGGGATGGATGAAGCGGAGAGCCCCATTTAGAGTGAGGCTGCCAAGGGCATGCCAGGAGAAGTGTTCTGCTGTGCCAAGACTCGTGCTGCGCACGCTTTGTGGTTGGAGTGAGAAACAGGTTCCTTGGTGTTTTCTGCGAAACGCTTTAGCAGCCCGTTGGTGCTAGTATGGAGTCAGGGGATGGATGAAGCGGAGAGCCCCGTTTGGAGTGAGGCTGCAAAGGGCATGCCAAGGGAAGTGTTCTGCTGTGCCAAGACTCGTGCTGCGCACTCTTTGTGGTTGGAGTGAGAAACAGGTTCCTTGGTGTTTTCTGCGAAACGCTTTAGCAGCCCGTTGGTGCTAGTATGGATTCAGGGGATGGATGAAGCGGAGAGCCCCGTTTGGAGTGAGGCTGCAAAGGGCATGCCAAGGGAAGTGTTCTGCTGTGCCAAGACTCGTGCTGCGCACGCTTTGTGGTTGGAGTGAGAAACAGGTTCCTTGGTGTTTTCTGCGAAACGCTTTAGCAGCCCATTGGTGCTAGTATTGAGTCAGGGGATGGATGAAGCGGAGAGCCCCGTTTGGAGTGAGGCTGCAAAGGGCATGCCAAGGGAAGTGTTCTGCTGTGCCAAGACTCGTGCTGCGCACGCTTTGTGGTTGGAGTGAGAAACAGGTTCCTTGGTGTTTTCTGCGAAACGCTTTAGCAGCCCGTTGGTGCTAGTATGGAGTCAGGGGATGGATGAAGCGGAGAGCCCCATTTGGAGTGAGGCTGCCAAGGGCATGCCAGGAGAAGTGTTCTGCTGTGCCAAGACTCGTGCTGCGCACGCTTTGTGCTTGGAGTGAGAAACAGGTTCCTTGGTGTTTTCTGCGAAACGCTTTAGCAGCCCGTTGGTGCTAGTATGGAGTCAGGGGATGGATGAAGCGGAGAGCCCCGTTTGGAGTGAGGCTGCAAAGGGCATGCCAAGGGAAGTGTTCTGCTGTGCCAAGACTCGTGCTGCGCACGCTTTGTGGTTGGAGTGAGAAACAGGTTCCTTGGTGTTTTCTGCGAAACGCTTTAGCAGCCCGTTGGTGCTAGTATGGATTCAGGGGATGGATGAAGCGGAGAGCCCCGTTTGGAGTGAGGCTGCAAAGGGCATGCCAAGGGAAGTGTTCTGCTGTGCCAAGACTCGTGCTGCGCACGCTTTGTGGTTGGAGTGAGAAACAGGTTCCTTGGTGTTTTCTGCGAAACGCTTTAGCAGCCCGTTGGTGCTAGTATGGAGTCAGGGGATGGATGAAGCGGAGAGCCCCGTTTGGAGTGAGGCTGCAAAGGGCATGCCAAGGGAAGTGTTCTGCTGTGCCAAGACTCGTGCTGCGCACGCTTTGTGGTTGGAGTGAGAAACAGGTTCCTTGGTGTTTTCTGCGAAACGCTTTAGCAGCCCGTTGGTGCTAGTATGGAGTCAGGGGATGGATGAAGCGGAGAGCCCCGTTTGGAGTGAGGCTGCAAAGGGCATGCCAAGGAAAGTGTTCTGCTGTGCCAAGACTCGTGCTGCGCACGCTTTGTGGTTGGAGTGAGAAACAGGTTCCTTGGTGTTTTCTGCGAAACGCTTTAGCAGCCCGTTGGTGCTAGTATGGAGTCAGGGGATGGATGAAGCGGAGAGCCCCGTTTGGAGTGAGGCTGCAAAGGGCATGCCAAGGAAAGTGTTCTGCTGTGCCAAGATTCATGCTGCGCACGCTTTGTGGTTGGAGTGAGAAACAGGTTCGTTGGTGTTTTCTGCGAAACGCTTTAGCAGCCCGTTGGTGCTAGTATGGAGTTAGGGGATGGATGAAGCGGAGAGCCCCGTTTGGAGTGAGGCTGCAAAGGGCATGCCAAGGGAAGTGTTCTGCTGTGCCAAGACTCGTGCTGCGCACGCTTTGTGGTTGGAGTGAGAAACAGGTTCCTTGGTGTTTTCTGCGAAACGCTTTAGCAGCCCGTTGGTGCTAGTATGGAGTCAGGGGATGGATGAAGCGGAGAGCCCCGTTTGGAGTGAGGCTGCAAAGGGCATGCCAAGGGAAGTGTTCTGCTGTGCCAAGACTCGTGCTGCGCACGCTTTGTGGTTGGAGTGAGAAACAGGTTCCTTGGTGTTTTCTGCGAAACGCTTTAGCAGCCCGTTGGTGCTAGTATGGAGTCAGGGGATGGATGAAGCGGAGAGCCCCGTTTGGAGTGAGGCTGCAAAGGGCATGCCAAGGGAAGTGTTCTGCTGTGCCAAGACTCGTGCTGCGCACGCTTTGTGGTTGGAGTGAGAAACAGGTTCGTTGGTGTTTTCTGCGAAACGCTTTAGCAGCCCGTTGGTGCTAGTATGGAGTCAGGGGATGGATGAAGCAGAGAGCCCTATTTGGAGTGAGGCTGCAAAGGGCATGCCATGGGAAGTTTTCTGCTGTGCCAAGATTCATGCTGCGCACGCTTTGTGGTTGGAGTGAGAAACAGGTTCCTTGGTGTTTTCTGCGAAACAATTAGCAGCCCGTTGGTGCTAGTATGGAGTCAGGGGATGGATGAAGCGGAGAGCCCCGTTTGGAGTGAGGCTGCAAAGGGCATGCCAGGGGAAGTGTTCTGCTGTGCCAAGATTCATGCTGCGCACGCTTTGTGGTTGGAGTGAGAAACAGGTTCGTTGGTGTTTTCTGCGAAACGCTTTAGCAGCCCGTTGGTGCTAGTATGGAGTTAGGGGATGGATGAAGCGGAGAGCCCCGTTTGGAGTGAGGCTGCAAAGGGCATGCCAAGGGAAGTGTTCTGCTGTGCCAAGACTCGTGCTGCGCACGCTTTGTGGTTGGAGTGAGAAACAGGTTCCTTGGTGTTTTCTGCGAAACGCTTTAGCAGCCCATTGGTGCTAGTATTGAGTTAGGGGATGGATGAAGCGGAGAGCCCCGTTTGGAGTGAGGCTGCAAAGGGCATGCCAAGGGAAGTGTTCTGCTGTGCCAAGACTCGTGCTGCGCACGCTTTGTGCTTGGAGTGAGAAACAGGTTCCTTGGTGTTTTCTGCGAAACGCTTTAGCAGCCCATTGGTGCTAGTATTGAGCTAGGGGATGGATGAAGCGGAGAGCCCCGTTTGGAGTGAGGCTGCAAAGGGCATGCCAGGGGAAGTGTTCTGCTGTGCCAAGACTCGTGCTGCGCACGCTTTGTGGCTGGAGTGAGAAACAGGTTCGTTGGTGTTTTCTGCGAAACGCTTTAGCAGGCCGTTGGTGCTAGTATGGAGTCAGGGGATGGATGAAGCGGAGAGCCCCGTTTGGAGTGAGGCTGCAAAGGGCATGCCAAGGAAAGTGTTCTGCTGTGCCAAGACTCGTGCTGCGCACGCTTTGTGGTTGGAGTGAGAAACAGGTTCCTTGGTGTTTTCTGCGAAACGCTTTAGCAGCCCGTTGGTGCTAGTATGGAGTCAGGGGATGGATGAAGCGGAGAGCCCCGTTTGGAGTGAGGCTGCAAAGGGCATGCCAAGGGAAGTGTTCTGCTGTGCCAAGACTCGTGCTGCGCACGCTTTGTGCTTGGAGTGAGAAACAGTTTCCTTGGTGTTTTCTGCGAAACGCTTTAGCAGCCCATTGGTGCTAGTATTGAGTCAGGGGATGGATGAAGCGGAGAGCCCCGTTTGGAGTGAGGCTGCAAAGGGCATGCCAAGGGAAGTGTTCTGCTGTGCCAAGACTCGTGCTGCGCACGCTTTGTGGTTGGAGTGAGAAACAGGTTCCTTGGTGTTTTCTGCGAAACGCTTTAGCAGCCCGTTGGTGCTAGTATGGAGTCAGGGGATGGATGAAGCGGAGAGCCCCGTTTGGAGTGAGGCTGCAAAGGGCATGCCAGGGGAAGTGTTCTGCTGTGCCAAGATTCATGCTGCGCACGCTTTGTGGTTGGAGTGAGAAACAGGTTCGTTGGTGTTTTCTGCGAAACGCTTTAGCAGCCCGTTGGTGCTAGTATGGAGTCAGGGGATGGATGAAGCGGAGAGCCCCGTTTGGAGTGAGGCTGCAAAGGGCATGCCAAGGGAAGTGTTCTGCTGTGCCAAGACTCGTGCTGCGCACGCTTTGTGCTTGGAGTGAGAAACAGGTTCCTTGGTGTTTTCTGCGAAACGCTTTAGCAGCCCGTTGGTGCTAGTATGGAGTCAGGGGATGGATGAAGCGGAGAGCCCCGTTTGGAGTGAGGCTGCAAAGGGCATGCCAAGGGAAGTGTTCTGCTGTGCCAAGACTCGTGCTGCGCACGCTTTGTGGTTGGAGTGAGAAACAGGTTCCTTGGTGTTTTCTGCGAAACGCTTTAGCAGCCCGTTGGTGCTAGTATGGAGTCAGGGGATGGATGAAGCGGAGAGCCCCGTTTGGAGTGAGGCTGCAAAGGGCATGCCAAGGGAAGTGTTCTGCTGTGCCAAGACTCGTGCTGCGCACGCTTTGTGGTTGGAGTGAGAAACAGGTTCGTTGGTGTTTTCTGCGAAACGCTTTAGCAGCCCGTTGGTGCTAGTATGGAGTCAGGGGATGGATGAAGCGGAGAGCCCCATTTGGAGTGAGGCTGCAAAGGGCATGCCATGGGAAGTTTTCTGCTGTGCCAAGATTCATGCTGCGCACGCTTTGTGGTTGGAGTGAGAAACAGGTTCCTTGGTGTTTTCTGCGAAACAATTAGCAGCCCGTTGGTGCTAGTATGGAGTCAGGGGATGGATGAAGCGGAGAGCCCCGTTTGGAGTGAGGCTGCAAAGGGCATGCCAAGGGAAGTGTTCTGCTGTGCCAAGACTCGTGCTGCGCACGCTTTGTGCTTGGAGTGAGAAACAGGTTCCTTGGTGTTTTCTGCGAAACGCTTTAGCAGCCCGTTGGTGCTAGTATGGAGTCAGGGGATGGATGAAGCGGAGAGCCCCATTTGGAGTGAGGCTGCCAAGGGCATGCCAGGAGAAGTGTTCTGCTGTGCCAAGACTCGTGCTGTGCACGCTTTGTGGTTGGAGTGAGAAACAGTTTCCTTGGTGTTTTCTGCGAAACGCTTTAGCAGGCCGTTGGTGCTAGTATGGAGTCAGGGGATGGATGAAGCGGAGAGCCCCGTTTGGAGTGAGGCTGCAAAGGGCATGCCAAGGGAAGTGTTCTGCTGTGCCAAGACTCGTGCTGCGCACGCTTTGTGCTTGGAGTGAGAAACAGGTTCCTTGGTGTTTTCTGCGAAACGCTTTAGCAGCCCGTTGGTGCTAGTATGGAGTCAGGGGATGGATGAAGCGGAGAGCCCCGTTTGGAGTGAGGCTGCAAAGGGCATGCCAGGGGAAGTGTTCTGCTGTGCCAAGATTCATGCTGCGCACGCTTTGTGGTTGGAGTGAGAAACAGGTTCGTTGGTGTTTTCTGCGAAACGCTTTAGCAGCCCGTTGGTGCTAGTATGGAGTTAGGGGATGGATGAAGCGGAGAGCCCCGTTTGGAGTGAGGCTGCAAAGGGCATGCCAAGGGAAGTGTTCTGCTGTGCCAAGACTCGTGCTGCGCACGCTTTGTGGTTGGAGTGAGAAACAGGTTCCTTGGTGTTTTCTGCGAAACAATTAGCAGCCCGTTGGTGCTAGTATGGAGTCAGGGGATGGATGAAGCGGAGAGCCCCGTTTGGAGTGAGGCTGCAAAGGGCATGCCAAGGGAAGTGTTCTGCTGTGCCAAGACTCGTGCTGCGCACGCTTTGTGGTTGGAGTGAGAAACAGGTTCGTTGGTGTTTTCTGCGAAACGCTTTAGCAGCCCGTTGGTGCTAGTATGGAGTCAGGGGATGGATGAAGCGGAGAGCCCCATTTGGAGTGAGGCTGCCAAGCGCATGCCAGGAGAAGTGTTCTGCTGTGCCAAGACTCGTGCTGCGCACGCTTTGTGGTTGGAGTGAGAAACAGTTTCCTTGGTGTTTTCTGCGAAACGCTTTAGCAGCCCGTTGGTGCTAGTATGGAGTCAGGGGATGGATGAAGCGGAGAGCCCCGTTTAGAGTGAGGCTGCAAAGGGCATGCCAAGGGAAGTGTTCTGCTGTGCCAAGACTCGTGCTGCGCACGCTTTGTGGTTGGAGTGAGAAACAGGTTCCTTGGTGTTTTCTGCGAAACGCTTTAGCAGCCCATTGGTGCTAGTATTGAGTCAGGGGATGGATGAAGCGGAGAGCCCCGTTTGGAGTGAGGCTGCAAAGGGCATGCCAAGGGAAGTGTTCTGCTGTGCCAAGACTCGTGCTGCGCACGCTTTGTGGTTGGAGTGAGAAACAGGTTCCTTGGTGTTTTCTGCGAAACGCTTTAGCAGCCCGTTGGTGCTAGTATGGAGTCAGGGGATGGATGAAGCGGAGAGCCCCGTTTGGAGTGAGGCTGCAAAGGGCATGCCAGGGGAAGTGTTCTGCTGTGCCAAGATTCATGCTGCGCACGCTTTGTGGTTGGAGTGAGAAACAGGTTCCTTGGTGTTTTCTGCGAAACGCTTTAGCAGCCCATTGGTGCTAGTATTGAGTCAGGGGATGGATGAAGCGGAGAGCCCCGTTTGGAGTGAGGCTGCAAAGGGCATGCCAAGGGAAGTGTTCTGCTGTGCCAAGACTCGTGCTGCGCACGCTTTGTGGTTGGAGTGAGAAACAGGTTCCTTGGTGTTTTCTGCGAAACGCTTTAGCAGCCCATTGGTGCTAGTATTGAGTTAGGGGATGGATGAAGCGGAGAGCCCCGTTTGGAGTGAGGCTGCAAAGGGCATGCCAAGGGAAGTGTTCTGCTGTGCCAAGACTCGTGCTGCGCACGCTTTGTGCTTGGAGTGAGAAACAGGTTCCTTGGTGTTTTCTGCGAAACGCTTTAGCAGCCCATTGGTGCTAGTAATGAGTTAGGGGATGGATGAAGCGGAGAGCCCCGTTTGGAGTGAGGCTGCAAAGGGCATGCCAGGGGAAGTGTTCTGCTGTGCCAAGACTCGTGCTGCGCACGCTTTGTGGCTGGAGTGAGAAACAGGTTCGTTGGTGTTTTCTGCGAAACGCTTTAGCAGGCCGTTGGTGCTAGTATGCAGTCAGGGGATGGATGAAGCGGAGAGCCCCGTTTGGAGTGAGGCTGCAAAGGGCATGCCAAGGGAAGTGTTCTGCTGTGCCAAGACTCGTGCTGCGCACGCTTTGTGCTTGGAGTGAGAAACAGGTTCCTTGGTGTTTTCTGCGAAACGCTTTAGCAGCCCGTTGGTGCTAGTATGGAGTCAGGGGATGGATGAAGCGGAGAGCCCCGTTTGGAGTGAGGCTGCAAAGGGCATGCCAAGGGAAGTGTTCTGCTGTGCCAAGACTCGTGCTGCGCACGCTTTGTGCTTGGAGTGAGAAACAGGTTCCTTGGTGTTTTCTGCGAAACGCTTTAGCAGCCCATTGGTGCTAGTATTGAGTCAGGGGATGGATGAAGCGGAGAGCCCCGTTTGGAGTGAGGCTGCAAAGGGCATGCCAAGGGAAGTGTTCTGCTGTGCCAAGACTCGTGCTGCGCACGCTTTGTGGTTGGAGTGAGAAACAGGTTCGTTGGTGTTTTCTGCGAAACGCTTTAGCAGCCCGTTGGTGCTAGTATGGAGTCAGGGGATGGATGAAGCGGAGAGCCCCGTTTGGAGTGAGGCTGCAAAGGGCATGCCAGGGGAAGTGTTCTGCTGTGCCAAGATTCATGCTGCGCACGCTTTGTGGTTGGAGTGAGAAACAGGTTCGTTGGTGTTTTCTGCGAAACGCTTTAGCAGCCCGTTGGTGCTAGTATGGAGTTAGGGGATGGATGAAGCGGAGAGCCCCGTTTGGAGTGAGGCTGCAAAGGGCATGCCAAGGGAAGTGTTCTGCTGTGCCAAGACTCGTGCTGCGCACGCTTTGTGGTTGGAGTGAGAAACAGGTTCCTTGGTGTTTTCTGCGAAACGCTTTAGCAGCCCGTTGGTGCTAGTATGGAGTCAGGGGATGGATGAAGCGGAGAGCCCCGTTTGGAGTGAGGCTGCAAAGGGCATGCCAAGGGAAGTGTTCTGCTGTGCCAAGACTCGTGCTGCGCACGCTTTGTGGTTGGAGTGAGAAACAGGTTCCTTGGTGTTTTCTGCGAAACGCTTTAGCAGCCCGTTGGTGCTAGTATGGAGTCAGGGGATGGATGAAGCGGAGAGCCCCGTTTGGAGTGAGGCTGCAAAGGGCATGCCAAGGGAAGTGTTCTGCTGTGCCAAGACTCGTGCTGCGCACGCTTTGTGGTTGGAGTGAGAAACAGGTTCGTTGGTGTTTTCTGCGAAACGCTTTAGCAGCCCGTTGGTGCTAGTATGGAGTTAGGGGATGGATGAAGCGGAGAGCCCCGTTTGGAGTGAGGCTGCAAAGGGCATGCCAAGGGAAGTGTTCTGCTGTGCCAAGACTCGTGCTGCGCACGCTTTGTGGTTGGAGTGAGAAACAGGTTCCTTGGTGTTTTCTGCGAAACGCTTTAGCAGCCCGTTGGTGCTAGTATGGAGTCAGGGGATGGATGAAGCGGAGAGCCCCGTTTGGAGTGAGGCTGCAAAGGGCATGCCAAGGGAAGTGTTCTGCTGTGCCAAGACTCGTGCTGCGCACGCTTTGTGGTTGGAGTGAGAAACAGGTTCCTTGGTGTTTTCTGCGAAACGCTTTAGCAGCCCGTTGGTGCTAGTATGGAGTCAGGGGATGGAAGAAGCGGAGAGCCCCATTTGGAGTGAGGCTGCCAAGGGCATGCCAGGAGAAGTGTTCTGCTGTGCCAAGACTCGTGCTGCGCACGCTTTGTGGTTGGAGTGAGAAACAGTTTCCTTGGTGTTTTCTGCGAAACGCTTTAGCAGCCCGTTGGTGCTAGTATGGAGTCAGGGGATGGATGAAGCGGAGAGCCCCGTTTAGAGTGAGGCTGCAAAGGGCATGCCAAGGGAAGTGTTCTGCTGTGCCAAGACTCGTGCTGCGCACGCTTTGTGGTTGGAGTGAGAAACAGGTTCGTTGGTGTTTTCTGCGAAACGCTTTAGCAGCCCATTGGTGCTAGTATTGAGTCAGGGGATGGATGAAGCGGAGAGCCCCGTTTGGAGTGAGGCTGCAAAGGGCATGCCAAGGGAAGTGTTCTACTGTGCCAAGACTCGTGCTGCGCACGCTTTGTGGTTGGAGTGAGAAACAGGTTCCTTGGTGTTTTCTGCGAAACGCTTTAGCAGCCCGTTGGTGCTAGTATGGAGTCAGGGGATGGATGAAGCGGAGAGCCCCGTTTGGAGTGAGGCTGCAAAGGGCATGCCAAGGGAAGTGTTCTGCTGTGCCAAGACTTGTGCTGCGCACGCTTTGTGGTTGGAGTGAGAAACAGGTTCCTTGGTGTTTTCTGCGAAACGCTTTAGCAGCCCGTTGGTGCTAGTATGGAGTCAGGGGATGGATGAAGCGGAGAGCCCCGTTTGGAGTGAGGCTGCAAAGGGCATGCCAAGGGAAGTGTTCTGCTGTGCCAAGACTCGTGCTGCGCACGCTTTGTGGTTGGAGTGAGAAACAGGTTCCTTGGTGTTTTCTGCGAAACGCTTTAGCAGCCCATTGGTGCTAGTATTGAGTTAGGGGATGGATGAAGCGGAGAGCCCCGTTTGGAGTGAGGCTGCAAAGGGCATGCCAAAGGAAGTGTTCTGCTGTGCCAAGACTCGTGCTGCGCACGCTTTGTGCTTGGAGTGAGAAACAGGTTCCTTGGTGTTTTCTGCGAAACGCTTTAGCAGCCCGTTGGTGCTAGTATGGAGTCAGGGGATGGATGAAGCGGAGAGCCCCGTTTGGAGTGAGGCTGCAAAGGGCATGCCAAGGGAAGTGTTCTGCTGTGCCAAGACTCGTGCGGCGCACGCTTTGTGGTTGGAGTGAGAAACAGGTTCCTTGGTGTTTTCTGCGAAACGCTTTAGCAGCCCGTTGGTGCTAGTATGGAGTCAGGGGATGGATGAAGCGGAGAGCCCCGTTTGGAGTGAGGCTGCAAAGGGCATGCCAAGGGAAGTGTTCTGCTGTGCCAAGACTCGTGCTGCGCACGCTTTGTGGTTGGAGTGAGAAACAGGTTCCTTGGTGTTTTCTGCGAAACGCTTTAGCAGCCCATTGGTGCTATTATTGAGTTAGGGGATGGATGAAGCGGAGAGCCCCGTTTGGAGTGAGGCTGCAAAGGGCATGCCAAGGGAAGTGTTCTGCTGTGCCAAGACTCGTGCTGCGCACGCTTTGTGGTTGGAGTGAGAAACAGGTTCCTTGGTGTTTTCTGCGAAACGCTTTAGCAGCCCGTTGGTGCTAGTATGGAGTCAGGGGATGGATGAAGCGGAGAGCCCCATTTGGAGTGAGGCTGCAAAGGGCATGCCAAGGGAAGTGTTCTGCTGTGCCAAGACTCGTGCTGCGCACGCTTTGTGGTTGGAGTGAGAAACAGGTTCCTTGGTGTTTTCTGCGAAACGCTTTAGCAGGCCGTTGGTGCTAGTATGGAGTCAGGGGATGGATGAAGCGGAGAGCCCCGTTTGGAGTGAGGCTGCAAAGGGCATGCCAAGGGAAGTGTTCTGCTGTGCCAAGACTCGTGCTGCGCACGCTTTGTGCTTGGAGTGAGAAACAGTTTCCTTGGTGTTTTCTGCGAAACGCTTTAGCAGCCCGTTGGTGCTAGTATGGAGTCAGGGGATGGATGAAGCGGAGAGCCCCGTTTGGAGTGAGGCTGCAAAGGGCATGCCAAGGGAAGTGTTCTGCTGTGCCAAGACTCGTGCGGCGCACGCTTTGTGGTTGGAGTGAGAAACAGGTTCCTTGGTGTTTTCTGCGAAACGCTTTAGCAGCCCGTTGGTGCTAGTATGGAGTCAGGGGATGGATGAAGCGGAGAGCCCCGTTTGGAGTGAGGCTGCAAAGGGCATGCCAAGGGAAGTGTTCTGCTGTGCCAAGACTCGTGCTGCGCACGCTTTGTGCTTGGAGTGAGAAACAGTTTCCTTGGTGTTTTCTGCGAAACGCTTTAGCAGCCCGTTGGTGCTAGTATGGAGTCAGGGGATGGATGAAGCGGAGAGCCCCGTTTGGAGTGAGGCTGCAAAGGGCATGCCAAGGGAAGTGTTCTGCTGTGCCAAGACTCGTGCGGCGCACGCTTTGTGGTTGGAGTGAGAAACAGGTTCCTTGGTGTTTTCTGCGAAACGCTTTAGCAGCCCGTTGGTGCTAGTATGGAGTCAGGGGATGGATGAAGCGGAGAGCCCCGTTTGGAGTGAGGCTGCAAAGGGCATGCCAAGGGAAGTGTTCTGCTGTGCCAAGACTCGTGCTGCGCACGCTTTGTGGTTGGAGTGAGAAACAGGCTCGTTGGTGTTTTCTGCGAAACGCTTTAGCAGCCCGTTGGTGCTAGTATGGAGTCAGGGGATGGATGAAGCGGAGAGCCCCATTTGGAGTGAGGCTGCAAAGGGCATGCCATGGGAAGTGTTCTGCTGTGTCAAGATTCATGCTGCGCACGCTTTGTGGTTGGAGTGAGAAACAGGTTCGTTGGTGTTTTCTGCGAAACGCTTTAGCAGCCCGTTGGTGCTAGTATGGAGTTAGGGGATGGATGAAGCGGAGAGCCCCGTTTGGAGTGAGGCTGCAAAGGGCATGCCAAGGGAAGTGTTCTGCTGTGCCAAGACTCGTGCTGCGCACGCTTTGTGGTTGGAGTGAGAAACAGGTTCCTTGGTGTTTTCTGCGAAACGCTTTAGCAGCCCGTTGGTGCTAGTATGGAGTCAGGGGATGGATGAAGCGGAGAGCCCCATTTGGAGTGAGGCTGCAAAGGGCATGCCAAGGGAAGTGTTCTGCTGTGCCAAGACTCGTGCTGCGCACGCTTTGTGGTTGGAGTGAGAAACAGGTTCCTTGGTGTTTTCTGCGAAACGCTTTAGCAGGCCGTTGGTGCTAGTATGGAGTCAGGGGATGGATGAAGCGGAGAGCCCCGTTTGGAGTGAGGCTGCAAAGGGCATGCCAAGGGAAGTGTTCTGCTGTGCCAAGACTCGTGCTGCGCACGCTTTGTGCTTGGAGTGAGAAACAGGTTCCTTGGTGTTTTCTGCGAAACGCTTTAGCAGCCCGTTGGTGCTAGTATGGAGTCAGGGGATGGATGAAGCGGAGAGCCCCGTTTGGAGTGAGGCTGCAAAGGGCATGCCAAGGGAAGTGTTCTGCTGTGCCAAGACTCGTGCTGCGCACGCTTTGTGGTTGGAGTGAGAAACAGGTTCGTTGGTGTTTTCTGCGAAACGCTTTAGCAGCCCGTTGGTGCTAGTATGGAGTCAGGGGATGGATGAAGCGGAGAGCCCCGTTTGGAGTGAGGCTGCAAAGGGCATGCCAAGGGAAGTGTTCTGCTGTGCCAAGACTCGTGCTGCGCACGCTTTGTGGTTGGAGTGAGAAACAGTTTCCTTGGTGTTTTCTGCGAAACGCTTTAGCAGCCCGTTGGTGCTAGTATGGAGTCAGGGGATGGATGAAGCGGAGAGCCCCGTTTGGAGTGAGGCTGCAAAGGGCATGCCAAGGGAAGTGTTCTGCTGTGCCAAGACTCGTGCGGCACACGCTTTGTGGTTGGAGTGAGAAACAGGTTCCTTGGTGTTTTCTGCGAAACGCTTTAGCAGCCCGTTGGTGCTAGTATGGAGTCAGGGGATGGATGAAGCGGAGAGCCCCGTTTGGAGTGAGGCTGCAAAGGGCATGCCAAGGGAAGTGTTCTGCTGTGCCAAGACTCGTGCTGCGCACGCTTTGTGCTTGGAGTGAGAAACAGGTTCCTTGGTGTTTTCTGCGAAACGCTTTAGCAGCCCGTTGGTGCTAGTATGGAGTCAGGGGATGGATGAAGCGGAGAGCCCCGTTTGGAGTGAGGCTGCAAAGGGCATGCCAAGGGAAGTGTTCTGCTGTGCCAAGACTCGTGCTGCGCACGCTTTGTGGTTGGAGTGAGAAACAGGTTCCTTGGTGTTTTCTGCGAAACGCTTTAGCAGCCCGTTGGTGCTAGTATGGAGTCAGGGGATGGATGAAGCGGAGAGCCCCGTTTGGAGTGAGGCTGCAAAGGGCATGCCAAGGGAAGTGTTCTGCTGTGCCAAGACTCGTGCTGCGCACGCTTTGTGGTTGGAGTGAGAAACAGGTTCGTTGGTGTTTTCTGCGAAACGCTTTAGCAGCCCGTTGGTGCTAGTATGGAGTCAGGGGATGGATGAAGCGGAGAGCCCCGTTTGGAGTGAGGCTGCAAAGGGCATGCCAAGGGAAGTGTTCTGCTGTGCCAAGACTCGTGCTGCGCACGCTTTGTGGTTGGAGTGAGAAACAGGCTCGTTGGTGTTTTCTGCGAAACGCTTTAGCAGCCCGTTGGTGCTAGTATGGAGTCAGGGGATGGATGAAGCGGAGAGCCCCATTTGGAGTGAGGCTGCAAAGGGCATGCCATGGGAAGTGTTCTGCTGTGTCAAGATTCATGCTGCGCACGCTTTGTGGTTGGAGTGAGAAACAGGTTCGTTGGTGTTTTCTGCGAAACGCTTTAGCAGCCCGTTGGTGCTAGTATGGAGTTAGGGGATGGATGAAGCGGAGAGCCCCGTTTGGAGTGAGGCTGCAAAGGGCATGCCAAGGGAAGTGTTCTGCTGTGCCAAGACTCGTGCTGCGCACGCTTTGTGGTTGGAGTGAGAAACAGGTTCCTTGGTGTTTTCTGCGAAACGCTTTAGCAGCCCGTTGGTGCTAGTATGGAGTCAGGGGATGGATGAAGCGGAGAGCCCCATTTGGAGTGAGGCTGCAAAGGGCATGCCAAGGGAAGTGTTCTGCTGTGCCAAGACTCGTGCTGCGCACGCTTTGTGCTTGGAGTGAGAAACAGTTTCCTTGGTGTTTTCTGCGAAACGCTTTAGCAGCCCGTTGGTGCTAGTATGGAGTCAGGGGATGGATGAAGCGGAGAGCCCCGTTTGGAGTGAGGCTGCAAAGGGCATGCCAAGGGAAGTGTTCTGCTGTGCCAAGACTCGTGCGGCACACGCTTTGTGGTTGGAGTGAGAAACAGGTTCGTTGGTGTTTTCTGCGAAACGCTTTAGCAGCCCGTTGGTGCTAGTATGGAGTCAGGGGATGGATGAAGCGGAGAGCCCCGTTTGGAGTGAGGCTGCAAAGGGCATGCCAAGGGAAGTGTTCTGCTGTGCCAAGACTCGTGCTGCGCACGCTTTGTGCTTGGAGTGAGAAACAGGTTCCTTGGTGTTTTCTGCGAAACGCTTTAGCAGCCCGTTGGTGCTAGTATGGAGTCAGGGGATGGATGAAGCGGAGAGCCCCGTTTGGAGTGAGGCTGCAAAGGGCATGCCAAGGGAAGTGTTCTGCTGTGCCAAGACTCGTGCTGCGCACGCTTTGTGGTTGGAGTGAGAAACAGGTTCCTTGGTGTTTTCTGCGAAACGCTTTAGCAGCCCGTTGGTGCTAGTATGGAGTCAGGGGATGGATGAAGCGGAGAGCCCCGTTTGGAGTGAGGCTGCAAAGGGCATGCCAAGGGAAGTGTTCTGCTGTGCCAAGACTCGTGCTGCGCACGCTTTGTGGTTGGAGTGAGAAACAGTTTCCTTGGTGTTTTCTGCGAAACGCTTTAGCAGCCCGTTGGTGCTAGTATGGAGTCAGGGGATGGATGAAGCGGAGAGCCCCGTTTGGAGTGAGGCTGCAAAGGGCATGCCAAGGGAAGTGTTCTGCTGTGCCAAGACTCGTGCTGCGCACGCTTTGTGGTTGGAGTGAGAAACAGGTTCGTTGGTGTTTTCTGCGAAACGCTTTAGCAGCCCGTTGGTGCTAGTATGGAGTCAGGGGATGGATGAAGCGGAGAGCCCCGTTTGGAGTGAGGCTGCAAAGGGCATGCCAAGGGAAGTGTTCTGCTGTGCCAAGACTCGTGCTGCGCACGCTTTGTGGTTGGAGTGAGAAACAGGCTCGTTGGTGTTTTCTGCGAAACGCTTTAGCAGCCCGTTGGTGCTAGTATGGAGTCAGGGGATGGATGAAGCGGAGAGCCCCGTTTGGAGTGAGGCTGCAAAGGGCATGCCATGGGAAGTGTTCTGCTGTGTCAAGATTCATGCTGCGCACGCTTTGTGGTTGGAGTGAGAAACAGGTTCGTTGGTGTTTTCTGCGAAACGCTTTAGCAGCCCGTTGGTGCTAGTATGGAGTTAGGGGATGGATGAAGCGGAGAGCCCCGTTTGGAGTGAGGCTGCAAAGGGCATGCCAAGGGAAGTGTTCTGCTGTGCCAAGACTCGTGCTGCGCACGCTTTGTGGTTGGAGTGAGAAACAGGTTCGTTGGTGTTTTCTGCGAAACGCTTTAGCAGCCCGTTGGTGCTAGTATGGAGTCAGGGGATGGATGAAGCGGAGAGCCCCATTTGGAGTGAGGCTGCAAAGGGCATGCCAAGGGAAGTGTTCTGCTGTGCCAAGACTCGTGCTGCGCACGCTTTGTGGTTGGAGTGAGAAACAGGTTCCTTGGTGTTTTCTGCGAAACGCTTTAGCAGGCCGTTGGTGCTAGTATGGAGTCAGGGGATGGATGAAGCGGAGAGCCCCGTTTGGAGTGAGGCTGCAAAGGGCATGCCAAGGGAAGTGTTCTGCTGTGCCAAGACTCGTGCTGCGCACGCTTTGTGCTTGGAGTGAGAAACAGGTTCCTTGGTGTTTTCTGCGAAACGCTTTAGCAGCCCGTTGGTGCTAGTATGGAGTCAGGGGATGGATGAAGCGGAGAGCCCCGTTTGGAGTGAGGCTGCAAAGGGCATGCCAAGGGAAGTGTTCTGCTGTGCCAAGACTCGTGCTGCGCACGCTTTGTGGTTGGAGTGAGAAACAGGTTCCTTGGTGTTTTCTGCGAAACGCTTTAGCAGCCCGTTGGTGCTAGTATGGAGTCAGGGGATGGATGAAGCGGAGAGCCCCGTTTGGAGTGAGGCTGCAAAGGGCATGCCAGGGGAAGTGTTCTGCTGTGCCAAGATTCATGCTGCGCACGCTTTGTGGTTGGAGTGAGAAACAGGTTCGTTGGTGTTTTCTGCGAAACGCTTTAGCAGCCCGTTGGTGCTAGTATGGAGTCAGGGGATGGATGAAGCGGAGAGCCCCGTTTGGAGTGAGGCTGCAAAGGGCATGCCAAGGGAAGTGTTCTGCTGTGCCAAGACTCGTGCTGCGCACGCTTTGTGCTTGGAGTGAGAAACAGGTTCCTTGGTGTTTTCTGCGAAACGCTTTAGCAGCCCGTTGGTGCTAGTATGGAGTCAGGGGATGGAAGAAGCGGAGAGCCCCATTTGGAGTGAGGCTGCCAAGGGCATGCCAGGAGAAGTGTTCTGCTGTGCCAAGACTCGTGCTGCGCACGCTTTGTGGTTGGAGTGAGAAACAGTTTCCTTGGTGTTTTCTGCGAAACGCTTTAGCAGCCCGTTGGTGCTAGTATGGAGTCAGGGGATGGATGAAGCGGAGAGCCCCGTTTAGAGTGAGGCTGCAAAGGGCATGCCAAGGGAAGTGTTCTGCTGTGCCAAGACTCGTGCTGCGCACGCTTTGTGGTTGGAGTGAGAAACAGGTTCCTTGGTGTTTTCTGCGAAACGCTTTAGCAGCCCATTGGTGCTAGTATGGAGTCAGGGGATGGATGAAGCGGAGAGCCCCGTTTGGAGTGAGGCTGCAAAGGGCATGCCAAGGGAAGTGTTCTACTGTGCCAACACTCGTGCTGCGCACGCTTTGTGGTTGGAGTGAGAAACAGGTTCGTTGGTGTTTTCTGCGAAACGCTTTAGCAGCCCGTTGGTGCTAGTATGGAGTCAGGGGATGGATGAAGCGGAGAGCCCCGTTTGGAGTGAGGCTGCAAAGGGCATGCCAAGGGAAGTGTTCTGCTGTGCCAAGACTCGTGCTGCGCACGCTTTGTGCTTGGAGTGAGAAACAGGTTCCTTGGTGTTTTCTGCGAAACGCTTTAGCAGCCCGTTGGTGCTAGTATGGAGTCAGGGGATGGATGAAGCGGAGAGCCCCGTTTGGAGTGAGGCTGCAAAGGGCATGCCAAGGGAAGTGTTCTGCTGTGCCAAGACTCGTGCTGCGCACGCTTTGTGGTTGGAGTGAGAAACAGGTTCCTTGGTGTTTTCTGCGAAACGCTTTAGCAGCCCATTGGTGCTAGTATTGAGTTAGGGGATGGATGAAGCGGAGAGCCCCGTTTGGAGTGAGGCTGCAAAGGGCATGCCAAAGGAAGTGTTCTGCTGTGGCAAGACTCGTGCTGCGCACGCTTTGTGGTTGGAGTGAGAAACAGGTTCCTTGGTGTTTTCTGCGAAACGCTTTAGCAGCCCGTTGGTGCTAGTATGGAGTCAGGGGATGGATGAAGCGGAGAGCCCCGTTTGGAGTGAGGCTGCAAAGGGCATGCCAAGGGAAGTGTTCTGCTGTGCCAAGACTCGTGCTGCGCACGCTTTGTGGTTGGAGTGAGAAACAGGTTCCTTGGTGTTTTCTGCGAAACGCTTTAGCAGCCCGTTGGTGCTAGTATGGAGTCAGGGGATGGATGAAGCGGAGAGCCCCGTTTGGAGTGAGGCTGCAAAGGGCATGCCAAGGGAAGTGTTCTGCTGTGCCAAGACTCGTGCTGCGCACGCTTTGTGGTTGGAGTGAGAAACAGGTTCCTTGGTGTTTTCTGCGAAACGCTTTAGCAGCCCGTTGGTGCTAGTATGGAGTCAGGGGATGGAAGAAGCGGAGAGCCCCATTTGGAGTGAGGCTGCCAAGGGCATGCCAGGAGAAGTGTTCTGCTGTGCCAAGACTCGTGCTGCGCACGCTTTGTGGTTGGAGTGAGAAACAGTTTCCTTGGTGTTTTCTGCGAAACGCTTTAGCAGCCCGTTGGTGCTAGTATGGAGTCAGGGGATGGATGAAGCGGAGAGCCCCGTTTGGAGTGAGGCTGCAAAGGGCATGCCAGGGGAAGTGTTCTGCTGTGCCAAGATTCATGCTGCGCACGCTTTGTGGTTGGAGTGAGAAACAGGTTCGTTGGTGTTTTCTGCGAAACGCTTTAGCAGCCCGTTGGTGCTAGTATGGAGTCAGGGGATGGATGAAGCGGAGAGCCCCGTTTGGAGTGAGGCTGCAAAGGGCATGCCAAGGGAAGTGTTCTGCTGTGCCAAGACTCGTGCTGCGCACGCTTTGTGGTTGGAGTGAGAAACAGGTTCCTTGGTGTTTTCTGCGAAACGCTTTAGCAGCCCGTTGGTGCTAGTATGGAGTCAGGGGATGGATGAAGCGGAGAGCCCCGTTTGGAGTGAGGCTGCAAAGGGCATGCCAAGGGAAGTGTTCTGCTGTGCCAAGACTCGTGCTGCGCACGCTTTGTGCTTGGAGTGAGAAACAGGTTCCTTGGTGTTTTCTGCGAAACGCTTTAGCAGCCCGTTGGTGCTAGTATGGAGTCAGGGGATGGAAGAAGCGGAGAGCCCCATTTGGAGTGAGGCTGCCAAGGGCATGCCAGGAGAAGTGTTCTGCTGTGCCAAGACTCGTGCTGCGCACGCTTTGTGGTTGGAGTGAGAAACAGTTTCCTTGGTGTTTTCTGCGAAACGCTTTAGCAGCCCGTTGGTGCTAGTATGGAGTCAGGGGATGGATGAAGCGGAGAGCCCCGTTTAGAGTGAGGCTGCAAAGGGCATGCCAAGGGAAGTGTTCTGCTGTGCCAAGACTCGTGCTGCGCACGCTTTGTGGTTGGAGTGAGAAACAGGTTCCTTGGTGTTTTCTGCGAAACGCTTTAGCAGCCCATTGGTGCTAGTATTGAGTCAGGGGATGGATGAAGCGGAGAGCCCCGTTTGGAGTGAGGCTGCAAAGGGCATGCCAAGGGAAGTGTTCTACTGTGCCAAGACTCGTGCTGCGCACGCTTTGTGGTTGGAGTGAGAAACAGGTTCGTTGGTGTTTTCTGCGAAACGCTTTAGCAGCCCGTTGGTGCTAGTATGGAGTCAGGGGATGGATGAAGCGGAGAGCCCCGTTTGGAGTGAGGCTGCAAAGGGCATGCCAAGGGAAGTGTTCTGCTGTGCCAAGACTCGTGCTGCGCACGCTTTGTGCTTGGAGTGAGAAACAGGTTCCTTGGTGTTTTCTGCGAAACGCTTTAGCAGCCCGTTGGTGCTAGTATGGAGTCAGGGGATGGATGAAGCGGAGAGCCCCGTTTGGAGTGAGGCTGCAAAGGGCATGCCAAGGGAAGTGTTCTGCTGTGCCAAGACTCGTGCTGCGCACGCTTTGTGGTTGGAGTGAGAAACAGGTTCCTTGGTGTTTTCTGCGAAACGCTTTAGCAGCCCGTTGGTGCTAGTATGGAGTCAGGGGATGGATGAAGCGGAGAGCCCCGTTTGGAGTGAGGCTGCAAAGGGCATGCCAAGGGAAGTGTTCTGCTGTGCCAAGACTCGTGCTGCGCACGCTTTGTGGTTGGAGTGAGAAACAGGTTCCTTGGTGTTTTCTGCGAAACGCTTTAGCAGCCCGTTGGTGCTAGTATGGAGTCAGGGGATGGATGAAGCGGAGAGCCCCGTTTGCAGTGAGGCTGCAAAGGGCATGCCAAGGGAAGTGTTCTGCTGTGCCAAGACTCGTGCTGCGCACGCTTTGTGCTTGGAGTGAGAAACAGGTTCCTTGGTGTTTTCTGCGAAACGCTTTAGCAGCCCGTTGGTGCTAGTATGGAGTTAGGGGATGGATGAAGCGGAGAGCCCCGTTTGGAGTGAGGCTGCAAAGGGCATGCCAAGGGAAGTGTTCTGCTGTGCCAAGACTCGTGCTGCGCACGCTTTGTGGTTGGAGTGAGAAACAGTTTCCTTGGTGTTTTCTGCGAAACGCTTTAGCAGCCCGTTGGTGCTAGTATGGAGTCAGGGGATGGATGAAGCGGAGAGCCCCGTTTGGAGTGAGGCTGCAAAGGGCATGCCAAGGGAAGTGTTCTGCTGTGCCAAGACTCGTGCTGCGCACGCTTTGTGGTTGGAGTGAGAAACAGGTTCGTTGGTGTTTTCTGCGAAACGCTTTAGCAGCCCGTTGGTGCTAGTATGGAGTCAGGGGATGGATGAAGCGGAGAGCCCCGTTTGGAGTGAGGCTGCAAAGGGCATGCCAAGGGAAGTGTTCTGCTGTGCCAAGCCTCGTGCTGCGCACGCTTTGTGGTTGGAGTGAGAAACAGGCTCGTTGGTGTTTTCTGCGAAACGCTTTAGCAGGCCGTTGGTGCTAGTATGGAGTCAGGGGATGGATGAAGCGGAGAGCCCCATTTGGAGTGAGGCTGCAAAGGGCATGCCATGGGAAGTGTTCTGCTGTGCCAAGATTCATGCTGCGCACGCTTTGTGGTTGGAGTGAGAAACAGGTTCCTTGGTGTTTTCTGCGAAACGCTTTAGCAGCCCGTTGGTGCTAGTATGGAGTCAGGGGATGGATGAAGCGGAGAGCCCCGTTTGGAGTGAGGCTGCAAAGGGCATGCCAAGGGAAGTGTTCTGCTGTGCCAAGACTCGTGCTGCGCACGCTTTGTGGTTGGAGTGAGAAACAGGTTCCTTGGTGTTTTCTGCGAAACGCTTTAGCAGCCCGTTGGTGCTAGTATGGAGTCAGGGGATGGATGAAGCGGAGAGCCCCATTTGGAGTGAGGCTGCAAAGGGCATGCCAAGGGAAGTGTTCTGCTGTGCCAAGACTCGTGCTGCGCACGCTTTGTGCTTGGAGTGAGAAACAGGTTCCTTGGTGTTTTCTGCGAAACGCTTTAGCAGCCCGTTGGTGCTAGTATGGAGTCAGGGGATGGATGAAGCGGAGAGCCCCGTTTGGAGTGAGGCTGCAAAGGGCATGCCAAGGGAAGTGTTCTGCTGTGCCAAGACTCGTGCTGCGCACGCTTTGTGCTTGGAGTGAGAAACAGGTTCCTTGGTGTTTTCTGCGAAACGCTTTAGCAGCCCGTTGGTGCTAGTATGGAGTCAGGGGATGGATGAAGCGGAGAGCCCCGTTTGGAGTGAGGCTGCAAAGGGCATGCCAAGGGAAGTGTTCTGCTGTGCCAAGACTCGTGCTGCGCACGCTTTGTGGTTGGAGTGAGAAACAGTTTCCTTGGTGTTTTCTGCGAAACGCTTTAGCAGCCCGTTGGTGCTAGTATAGAGTTAGGGGATGGATGAAGCGGAGAGCCCCGTTTGGAGTGAGGCTGCAAAGGGCATGCCAAGGGAAGTGTTCTGCTGTGCCAAGACTCGTGCTGCGCACGCTTTGTGGCTGGAGTGAGAAACAGGTTCGTTGGTGTTTTCTGCGAAACGCTTTAGCAGCCCGTTGGTGCTAGTATGGAGTCAGGGGATGGATGAAGCGGAGAGCCCCGTTTGGAGTGAGGCTGCAAAGGGCATGCCAAGGGAAGTGTTCTGCTGTGCCAAGATTCATGCTGCGCACGCTTTGTGGTTGGAGTGAGAAACAGGTTCCTTGGTGTTTTCTGCGAAACGCTTTAGCAGCACATTGGTGCTAGTATGGAGTTAGGGGATGGATGAAGCGGAGAGCCCCGTTTGGAGTGAGGCTGCAAAGGCCTTCCAAGGGAAGTGTTCTGCTGTGCCAAGATTCATGCTGCGCACGCTTTGTGGTTGGAGTGAGAAACAGGTTCCTTGGTGTTTTCTGCGAAACGCTTTAGCAGCCCGTTGGTGCTAGTATGGAGTCAGGGGATGGATGAAGCGGAGAGCCCCGTTTGGAGTGAGGCTGCAAAGGGCATGCCAAGGGAAGTGTTCTGCTGTGCCAAGACTCGTGCTGCGCACGCTTTGTGGTTGGAGTGAGAAACAGGTTCGTTGGTGTTTTCTGCGAAACGCTTTAGCAGCCCGTTGGTGCTAGTATGGAGTCAGGGGATGGATGAAGCGGAGAGCCCCGTTTGGAGTGAGGCTGCAAAGGGCATGCCAAGGGAAGTGTTCTGCTGTGCCAAGCCTCGTGCTGCGCACGCTTTGTGGTTGGAGTGAGAAACAGGCTCGTTGGTGTTTTCTGCGAAACGCTTTAGCAGGCCGTTGGTGCTAGTATGGAGTCAGGGGATGGATGAAGCGGAGAGCCCCATTTGGAGTGAGGCTGCAAAGGGCATGCCATGGGAAGTGTTCTGCTGTGCCAAGATTCATGCTGCGCACGCTTTGTGGTTGGAGTGAGAAACAGGTTCCTTGGTGTTTTCTGCGAAACGCTTTAGCAGCCCGTTGGTGCTAGTATGGAGTCAGGGGATGGATGAAGCGGAGAGCCCCGTTTGGAGTGAGGCTGCAAAGGGCATGCCAAGGGAAGTGTTCTGCTGTGCCAAGACTCGTGCTGCGCACGCTTTGTGCTTGGAGTGAGAAACAGGTTCCTTGGTGTTTTCTGCGAAACGCTTTAGCAGCCCGTTGGTGCTAGTATGGAGTCAGGGGATGGATGAAGCGGAGAGCCCCATTTGGAGTGAGGCTGCAAAGGGCATGCCAAGGGAAGTGTTCTGCTGTGCCAAGACTCGTGCTGCGCACGCTTTGTGGTTGGAGTGAGAAACAGGTTCCTTGGTGTTTTCTGCGAAACGCTTTAGCAGGCCGTTGGTGCTAGTATGGAGTCAGGGGATGGATGAAGCGGAGAGCCCCGTTTGGAGTGAGGCTGCAAAGGGCATGCCAAGGGAAGTGTTCTGCTGTGCCAAGACTCGTGCTGCGCACGCTTTGTGCTTGGAGTGAGAAACAGGTTCCTTGGTGTTTTCTGCGAAACGCTTTAGCAGCCCGTTGGTGCTAGTATGGAGTCAGGGGATGGATGAAGCGGAGAGCCCCGTTTGGAGTGAGGCTGCAAAGGGCATGCCAAGGGAAGTGTTCTGCTGTGCCAAGACTCGTGCTGCGCACGCTTTGTGCTTGGAGTGAGAAACAGTTTCCTTGGTGTTTTCTGCGAAACGCTTTAGCAGCCCGTTGGTGCTAGTATAGAGTTAGGGGATGGATGAAGCGGAGAGCCCCGTTTGGAGTGAGGCTGCAAAGGGCATGCCAAGGGAAGTGTTCTGCTGTGCCAAGACTCGTGCTGCGCACGCTTTGTGGCTGGAGTGAGAAACAGGTTCGTTGGTGTTTTCTGCGAAACGCTTTAGCAGCCCGTTGGTGCTAGTATGGAGTCAGGGGATGGATGAAGCGGAGAGCCCCGTTTGGAGTGAGGCTGCAAAGGGCATGCCAAGGGAAGTGTTCTGCTGTGCCAAGATTCATGCTGCGCACGCTTTGTGGTTGGAGTGAGAAACAGGTTCCTTGGTGTTTTCTGCGAAACGCTTTAGCAGCACATTGGTGCTAGTATGGAGTTAGGGGATGGATGAAGCGGAGAGCCCCGTTTGGAGTGAGGCTGCAAAGGCCTTCCAAGGGAAGTGTTCTGCTGTGCCAAGATTCATGCTGCGCACGCTTTGTGGTTGGAGTGAGAAACAGGTTCCTTGGTGTTTTCTGCGAAACGCTTTAGCAGCCCGTTGGTGCTAGTATGGAGTCAGGGGATGGATGAAGCGGAGAGCCCCGTTTGGAGTGAGGCTGCAAAGGGCATGCCAAGGGAAGTGTTCTGCTGTGCCAAGACTCGTGCTGCGCACGCTTTGTGCTTGGAGTGAGAAACAGGTTCCTTGGTGTTTTCTGCGAAACGCTTTAGCAGCCCGTTGGTGCTAGTATGGAGTCAGGGGATGGATGAAGCGGAGAGCCCCGTTTGGAGTGAGGCTGCAAAGGGCATGCCAAGGGAAGTGTTCTGCTGTGCCAAGACTCGTGCTGCGCACGCTTTGTGCTTGGAGTGAGAAACAGGTTCCTTGGTGTTTTCTGCGAAACGCTTTAGCAGGCCGTTGGTGCTAGTATGGAGTCAGGGGATGGATGAAGCGGAGAGCCCCGTTTGGAGTGAGGCTGCAAAGGGCATGCCAAGGGAAGTGTTCTGCTGTGCCAAGACTCGTGCTGCGCACGCTTTGTGGTTGGAGTGAGAAACAGGTTCCTTGGTGTTTTCTGCGAAACGCTTTAGCAGCCCGTTGGTGCTAGTATGGAGTCAGGGGATGGATGAAGCGGAGAGCCCCGTTTGGAGTGAGGCTGCAAAGGGCATGCCAAGGGAAGTGTTCTGCTGTGCCAAGACTCGTGCTGCGCACGCTTTGTGGTTGGAGTGAGAAACAGGTTCCTTGGTGTTTTCTGCGAAACGCTTTAGCAGGCCGTTGGTGCTAGTATGGAGTCAGGGGATGGATGAAGCGGAGAGCCCCGTTTGGAGTGAGGCTGCAAAGGGCATGCCAAGGGAAGTGTTCTGCTGTGCCAAGACTCGTGCTGCGCACGCTTTGTGGTTGGAGTGAGAAACAGGTTCCTTGGTGTTTTCTGCGAAACGCTTTAGCAGCCCGTTGGTGCTAGTATGGAGTCAGGGGATGGATGAAGCGGAGAGCCCCGTTTGGAGTGAGGCTGCAAAGGGCATGCCAAGGGAAGTGTTCTGCTGTGCCAAGACTCGTGCTGCGCACGCTTTGTGGTTGGAGTGAGAAACAGTTTCCTTGGTGTTTTCTGCGAAACGGTGTAGCAGCCCATTGGTGCTAGTATTGAGTTAGGGGATGGATGAAGCGGAGAGCCCCGTTTGGAGTGAGGCTGCAAAGGGCATGCCAAGGGAAGTGTTCTGCTGTGCCAAGACTCGTGCTGCGCACGCTTTGTGGTTGGAGTGAGAAACAGGTTCGTTGGTGTTTTCTGCGAAACGCTTTAGCAGCCCGTTGGTGCTAGTATGGAGTCAGGGGATGGATGAAGCGGAGAGCCCCATTTGGAGTGAGGCTGCAAAGGGCATGCCATGGGAAGTGTTCTGCTGTGCCAAGATTCATGCTGCGCACGCTTTGTGGTTGGAGTGAGAAACAGGTTCCTTGGTGTTTTCTGCGAAACGCTTTAGCAGCCCGTTGGTGCTAGTATGGAGTCAGGGGATGGATGAAGCGGAGAGCCCCGTTTGGAGTGAGGCTGCAAAGGGCATGCCAAGGGAAGTGTTCTGCTGTGCCAAGACTCGTGCTGCGCACGCTTTGTGCTTGGAGTGAGAAACAGGTTCCTTGGTGTTTTCTGCGAAACGCTTTAGCAGCCCGTTGGTGCTAGTATGGAGTCAGGGGATGGATGAAGCGGAGAGCCCCATTTGGAGTGAGGCTGCAAAGGGCATGCCAAGGGAAGTGTTCTGCTGTGCCAAGACTCGTGCTGCGCACGCTTTGTGGTTGGAGTGAGAAACAGGTTCCTTGGTGTTTTCTGCGAAACGCTTTAGCAGGCCGTTGGTGCTAGTATGGAGTCAGGGGATGGATGAAGCGGAGAGCCCCGTTTGGAGTGAGGCTGCAAAGGGCATGCCAAGGGAAGTGTTCTGCTGTGCCAAGACTCGTGCTGCGCACGCTTTGTGCTTGGAGTGAGAAACAGGTTCCTTGGTGTTTTCTGCGAAACGCTTTAGCAGCCCGTTGGTGCTAGTATGGAGTCAGGGGATGGATGAAGCGGAGAGCCCCGTTTGGAGTGAGGCTGCAAAGGGCATGCCAAGGGAAGTGTTCTGCTGTGCCAAGACTCGTGCTGCGCACGCTTTGTGCTTGGAGTGAGAAACAGTTTCCTTGGGTGTTTCTGCGAAACGCTTTAGCAGCCCGTTGGTGCTAGTATAGAGTTAGGGGATGGATGAAGCGGAGAGCCCCGTTTGGAGTGAGGCTGCAAAGGGCATGCCAAGGGAAGTGTTCTGCTGTGCCAAGACTCGTGCTGCGCACGCTTTGTGGCTGGAGTGAGAAACAGGTTCGTTGGTGTTTTCTGCGAAACGCTTTAGCAGCCCGTTGGTGCTAGTATGGAGTCAGGGGATGGATGAAGCGGAGAGCCCCGTTTGGAGTGAGGCTGCAAAGGGCATGCCAAGGGAAGTGTTCTGCTGTGCCAAGATTCATGCTGCGCACGCTTTGTGGTTGGAGTGAGAAACAGGTTCCTTGTGTTTTCTGCGAAACGCTTTAGCAGCACATTGGTGCTAGTATGGAGTTAGGGGATGGATGAAGCGGAGAGCCCCGTTTGGAGTGAGGCTGCAAAGGCCTTCCAAGGGAAGTGTTCTGCTGTGCCAAGATTCATGCTGCGCACGCTTTGTGGTTGGAGTGAGAAACAGGTTCGTTGGTGTTTTCTGCGAAACGCTTTAGCAGCCCGTTGGTGCTAGTATGGAGTCAGGGGATGGATGAAGCGGAGAGCCCCGTTTGGAGTGAGGCTGCAAAGGGCATGCCAAGGGAAGTGTTCTGCTGTGCCAAGACTCGTGCTGCGCACGCTTTGTGCTTGGAGTGAGAAACAGGTTCCTTGGTGTTTTCTGCGAAACGCTTTAGCAGCCCGTTGGTGCTAGTATGGAGTCAGGGGATGGATGAAGCGGAGAGCCCCGTTTGGAGTGAGGCTGCAAAGGCATGCCAAGGGAAGTGTTCTGCTGTGCCAAGACTCGTGCTGCGCACGCTTTGTGCTTGGAGTGAGAAACAGGTTCCTTGGTGTTTTCTGCGAAACGCTTTGAGCGAG
>NW_028288708.1:0-20177 GCF_059628265.1 Tinamus guttatus | reverse complement strand
CAGCAAAACACTTCCTTTGGCATGCCCTTTGCAGCCTCACTCCAAACGGGGCTCTCCGCTTCATCCATCCCCTGACTCCATACTAGCACCAACGGGCTGCTAAAGCGTTTCGCAGAAAACACCAAGGAACCTGTTTCTCACTCCAAGCACAAAGCGTGCGCAGCACGAGTCTTGCACAGCAAAACACTTCCTTTGGCATGCCCTTTGCAGCCTCACTCCAAACGGGGCTCTCCGCTTCATCCATCCCCTGACTCCATACTAGCACCAACGGGCTGCTAAAGCGTTTCGCAGAAAACACCAAGGAACCTGTTTCTCACTCCAAGCACAAAGCGTGCGCAGCACGAGTCTTGGCACAGCAGAACACTTCCTTTGGCATGCCCTTTGCAGCCTCACTCCAAACGGGGCTCTCCGCTTCATCCATCCCCTGACTCCATACTAGCACCAACGGGCTGCTAAAGCGTTTCGCAGAAAACACCAAGGAACCTGTTTCTCACTCCAAGCACAAAGCGTGCGCAGCACGAGTCTTGGCACAGCAAAACACTTCCTTTGGCATGCCCTTTGCAGCCTCACTCCAAACGGGGCTCTCCGCTTCATCCATCCCCTGACTCCATACTAGCACCAACGGGCTGCTAAAGCGTTTCGCAGAAAACACCAAGGAACCTGTTTCTCACTCCAAGCACAAAGCGTGCGCAGCACGAGTCTTGGCACAGCAAAACACTTCCTTTGGCATGCCCTTTGCAGCCTCACTCCAAACGGGGCTCTCCGCTTCATCCATCCCCTGACTCCATACTAGCACCAACGGGCTGCTAAAGCGTTTCGCAGAAAACACCAAGGAACCTGTTTCTCACTCCAAGCACAAAGCGTGCGCAGCACGAGTCTTGGCACAGCAAAACACTTCCTTTGGCATGCCCTTTGCAGCCTCACTCCAAACGGGGCTCTCCGCTTCATCCATCCCCTGACTCCATACTAGCACCAACGGGCTGCTAAAGCGTTTCGCAGAAAACACCAAGGAACCTGTTTCTCACTCCAAGCACAAAGCGTGCGCAGCACGAGTCTTGGCACAGCAAAACACTTCCTTTGGCATGCCCTTTGCAGCCTCACTCCAAACGGGGCTCTCCGCTTCATCCATCCCCTGACTCCATACTAGCACCAACGGGCTGCTAAAGCGTTTCGCAGAAAACACCAAGGAACCTGTTTCTCACTCCAAGCACAAAGCGTGCGCAGCACGAGTCTTGGCACAGCAAAACACTTCCTTTGGCATGCCCTTTGCAGCCTCACTCCAAACGGGGCTCTCCGCTTCATCCATCCCCTGACTCCATACTAGCACCAACGGGCTGCTAAAGCGTTTCGCAGAAAACACCAAGGAACCTGTTTCTCACTCCAAGCACAAAGCGTGCGCAGCACGAGTCTTGGCACAGCAAAACACTTCCTTTGGCATGCCCTTTGCAGCCTCACTCCAAACGGGGCTCTCCGCTTCATCCATCCCCTGACTCCATACTAGCACCAACGGCTGCTAAAGCGTTTCGCAGAAAACACCAAGGAACCTGTTTCTCACTCCAAGCACAAAGCGTGCGCAGCACGAGTCTTGGCACAGCAAAACACTTCCTTTGGCATGCCCTTTGCAGCCTCACTCCAAACGGGGCTCTCCGCTTCATCCATCCCCTGACTCCATACTAGCACCAACGGGCTTGCTAAAGCGTTTCGCAGAAAACACCAAGGAACCTGTTTCTCACTCCAAGCACAAAGCGTGCGCAGCACGAGTCTTGGCACAGCAAAACACTTCCTTTGGCATGCCCTTTGCAGCCTCACTCCAAACGGGGCTCTCCGCTTCATCCATCCCCTGACTCCATACTAGCACCAACGGGCTGCTAAAGCGTTTCGCAGAAAACACCAAGGAACCTGTTTCTCACTCCAAGCACAAAGCGTGCGCAGCACGAGTCTTGGCACAGCAAAACACTTCCTTTGGCATGCCCTTTGCAGCCTCACTCCAAACGGGGCTCTCCGCTTCATCCATCCCCTGACTCCATACTAGCACCAACGGGCTGCTAAAGCGTTTCGCAGAAAACACCAAGGAACCTGTTTCTCACTCCAAGCACAAAGCGTGCGCAGCACGAGTCTTGGCACAGCAAAACACTTCCTTTGGCATGCCCTTTGCAGCCTCACTCCAAACGGGGCTCTCCGCTTCATCCATCCCCTGACTCCATACTAGCACCAACGGGCTGCTAAAGCGTTTCGCAGAAAACACCAAGGAACCTGTTTCTCACTCCAAGCACAAAGCGTGCGCAGCACGAGTCTTGGCACAGCAAAACACTTCCTTTGGCATGCCCTTTGCAGCCTCACTCCAAACGGGGCTCTCCGCTTCATCCATCCCCTGACTCCATACTAGCACCAACGGGCTGCTAAAGCGTTTCGCAGAAAACACCAAGGAACCTGTTTCTCACTCCAAGCACAAAGCGTGCGCAGCACGAGTCTTGGCACAGCAAAACACTTCCTTTGGCATGCCCTTTGCAGCCTCACTCCAAACGGGGCTCTCCGCTTCATCCATCCCCTGACTCCATACTAGCACCAACGGGCTGCTAAAGCGTTTCGCAGAAAACACCAAGGAAGCTGTTTCTCACTCCAAGCACAAAGCGTGCGCAGCACGAGTCTTGGCACAGCAAAACACTTCCTTTGGCATGCCCTTTGCAGCCTCACTCCAAACGGGGCTCTCCGCTTCATCCATCCCCTGACTCCATACTAGCACCAACGGGCTGCTAAAGCGTTTCGCAGAAAACACCAAGGAACCTGTTTCTCACTCCAAGCACAAAGCGTGCGCAGCACGAGTCTTGGCACAGCAAAACACTTCCTTTGGCATGCCCTTTGCAGCCTCACTCCAAACGGGGCTCTCCGCTTCATCCATCCCCTGACTCCATACTAGCACCAACGGGCTGCTAAAGCGTTTCGCAGAAAACACCAAGGAACCTGTTTCTCACTCCAAGCACAAAGCGTGCGCAGCACGAGTCTTGGCACAGCAAAACACTTCCTTTGGCATGCCCTTTGCAGCCTCACTCCAAACGGGGCTCTCCGCTTCATCCATCCCCTGACTCCATACTAGCACCAACGGGCTGCTAAAGCGTTTCGCAGAAAACACCAAGGAACCTGTTTCTCACTCCAAGCACAAAGCGTGCGCAGCACGAGTCTTGGCACAGCAAAACACTTCCTTTGGCATGCCCTTTGCAGCCTCACTCCAAACGGGGCTCTCCGCTTCATCCATCCCCTGACTCCATACTAGCACCAACGGGCTGCTAAAGCGTTTCGCAGAAAACACCAAGGAACCTGTTTCTCACTCCAAGCACAAAGCGTGCGCAGCACGAGTCTTGGCACAGCAAAACACTTCCTTTGGCATGCCCTTTGCAGCCTCACTCCAAACGGGGCTCTCCGCTTCATCCATCCCCTGACTCCATACTAGCACCAACGGGCTGCTAAAGCGTTTCGCAGAAAACACCAAGGAAGCCTGTTTCTCACTCCAAGCACAAAGCGTGCGCAGCACGAGTCTTGGCACAGCAAAACACTTCCTTTGGCATGCCCTTTGCAGCCTCACTCCAAACGGGGCTCTCCGCTTCATCCATCCCCTGACTCCATACTAGCACCAACGGGCTGCTAAAGCGTTTCGCAGAAAACACCAAGGAACCTGTTTCTCACTCCAAGCACAAAGCGTGCGCAGCACGAGTCTTGGCACAGCAAAACACTTCCTTTGGCATGCCCTTTGCAGCCTCACTCCAAACGGGCTCTCCGCTTCATCCATCCCCTGACTCCATACTAGCACCAACGGCCTGCTAAAGCGTTTCGCAGAAAACACCAAGGAACCTGTTTCTCACTCCAAGCACAAAGCGTGCGCAGCACGAGTCTTGGCACAGCAAAACACTTCCTTTGGCATGCCCTTTGCAGCCTCACTCCAAACGGGGCTCTCCGCTTCATCCATCCCCTGACTCCATACTAGCACCAACGGGCTGCTAAAGCGTTTCGCAGAAAACACCAAGGAACCTGTTTCTCACTCCAAGCACAAAGCGTGCGCAGCACGAGTCTTGGCACAGCAAAACACTTCCTTTGGCATGCCCTTTGCAGCCTCACTCCAAACGGGGCTCTCCGCTTCATCCATCCCCTGACTCCATACTAGCACCAACGGGCTGCTAAAGCGTTTCGCAGAAAACACCAAGGAACCTGTTTCTCACTCCAAGCACAAAGCGTGCGCAGCACGAGTCTTGGCACAGCAAAACACTTCCTTTGGCATGCCCTTTGCAGCCTCACTCCAAACGGGGCTCTCCGCTTCATCCATCCCCTGACTCCATACTAGCACCAACGGGCTGCTAAAGCGTTTCGCAGAAAACACCAAGGAACCTGTTTCTCACTCCAAGCACAAAGCGTGCGCAGCACGAGTCTTGGCACAGCAAAACACTTCCTTTGGCATGCCCTTTGCAGCCTCACTCCAAACGGGGCTCTCCGCTTCATCCATCCCCTGACTCCATACTAGCACCAACGGGCTGCTCAAGCGTTTCGCAGAAAACACCAAGGAACCTGTTTCTCACTCCAAGCACAAAGCGTGCGCAGCACGAGTCTTGGCACAGCAAAACACTTCCTTTGGCATGCCCTTTGCAGCCTCACTCCAAACGGGGCTCTCCGCTTCATCCATCCCCTGACTCCATACTAGCACCAACGGGCTGCTAAAGCGTTTCGCAGAAAACACCAAGGAAGCTGTTTCTCACTCCAAGCACAAAGCGTGCGCAGCACGAGTCTTGGCACAGCAAAACACTTCCTTTGGCATGCCCTTTGCAGCCTCACTCCAAACGGGGCTCTCCGCTTCATCCATCCCCTGACTCCATACTAGCACCAACGGGCTGCTAAAGCGTTTCGCAGAAAACACCAAGGAAGCTGTTTCTCACTCCAAGCACAAAGCGTGCGCAGCACGAGTCTTGGCACAGCAAAACACTTCTCTTGGCATGCCCTTTGCAGCCTCACTCCAAACGGGGCTCTCCGCTTCATCCATCCCCTGACTCCATACTAGCACCAACGGGCTGCTAAAGCGTTTCGCAGAAAACACCAAGGAACCTGTTTCTCACTCCAAGCACAAAGCGTGCGCAGCACGAGTCTTGGCACAGCAAAACACTTCCTTTGGCATGCCCTTTGCAGCCTCACTCCAAACGGGGCTCTCCGCTTCATCCATCCCCTGACTCCATACTAGCACCAACGGGCTGCTAAAGCGTTTCGCAGAAAACACCAAGGAACCTGTTTCTCACTCCAAGCACAAAGCGTGCGCAGCACGAGTCTTGGCACAGCAAAACACTTCCTTTGGCATGCCCTTTGCAGCCTCACTCCAAACGGGGCTCTCCGCTTCATCCATCCCCTGACTCCATACTAGCACCAACGGGCTGCTAAAGCGTTTCGCAGAAAACACCAAGGAAGCTGTTTCTCACTCCAAGCACAAAGCGTGCGCAGCACGAGTCTTGGCACAGCAAAACACTTCCTTTGGCATGCCCTTTGCAGCCTCACTCCAAACGGGGCTCTCCGCTTCATCCATCCCCTGACTCCATACTAGCACCAACGGGCTGCTAAAGCGTTTCGCAGAAAACACCAAGGAACCTGTTTCTCACTCCAAGCACAAAGCGTGCGCAGCACGAGTCTTGGCACAGCAAAACACTTCCTTTGGCATGCCCTTTGCAGCCTCACTCCAAACGGGGCTCTCCGCTTCATCCATCCCCTGACTCCATACTAGCACCAACGGGCTGCTAAAGCGTTTCGCAGAAAACACCAAGGAACCTGTTTCTCACTCCAAGCACAAAGCGTGCGCAGCACGAGTCTTGGCACAGCAAAACACTTCCTTTGGCATGCCCTTTGCAGCCTCACTCCAAACGGGGCTCTCCGCTTCATCCATCCCCTGACTCCATACTAGCACCAACGGGCTGCTAAAGCGTTTCGCAGAAAACACCAAGGAAGCTGTTTCTCACTCCAAGCACAAAGCGTGCGCAGCACGAGTCTTGGCACAGCAAAACACTTCCTTTGGCATGCCCTTTGCAGCCTCACTCCAAACGGGGCTCTCCGCTTCATCCATCCCCTGACTCCATACTAGCACCAACGGGCTGCTAAAGCGTTTCGCAGAAAACACCAAGGAACCTGTTTCTCACTCCAAGCACAAAGCGTGCGCAGCACGAGTCTTGGCACAGCAAAACACTTCCTTTGGCATGCCCTTTGCAGCCTCACTCCAAACGGGGCTCTCCGCTTCATCCATCCCCTGACTCCATACTAGCACCAACGGGCTGCTAAAGCGTTTCGCAGAAAACACCAAGGAACCTGTTTCTCACTCCAAGCACAAAGCGTGCGCAGCACGAGTCTTGGCACAGCAGAACACTTCCTTTGGCATGCCCTTTGCAGCCTCACTCCAAACGGGCTCTCTGCTTCATCCATCCCCTGACTCCATACTAGCACCAACGGGCTGCTAAAGCGTTTCGCAGAAAACACCAAGGAACCCGTTTCTCACTCCAAGCACAAAGCGTGCGCAGCACGAGTCTTGGCACAGCAAAACACTTCCTTTGGCATGCCCTTTGCAGCCTCACTCCAAACGGGGCTCTCCGCTTCATCCATCCCCTGACTCCATACTAGCACCAACGGGCTGCTCAAGCGTTTCGCAGAAAACACCAAGGAACCTGTTTCTCACTCCAAGCACAAAGCGTGCGCAGCACGAGTCTTGGCACAGCAAAACACTTCCTTTGGCATGCCCTTTGCAGCCTCACTCCAAACGGGGCTCTCCGCTTCATCCATCCCCTGACTCCATACTAGCACCAACGGGCTGCTAAAGCGTTTCGCAGAAAACACCAAGGAACCTGTTTCTCACTCCAAGCACAAAGCGTGCGCAGCACGAGTCTTGGCACAGCAAAACACTTCCTTTGACATGCCCTTTGCAGCCTCACTCCAAACGGGGCTCTCCGCTTCGTCCATCCCCTGACTCCATACTAGCACCAACGGGCTGCTCAAGCGTTTCGCAGAAAACACCAAGGAACCTGTTTCTCACTCCAAGCACAAAGCGTGCGCAGCACGAGTCTTGGCACAGCAAAACACTTCCTTTGGCATGCCCTTTGCAGCCTCACTCCAAACGGGGCTCTCCGCTTCATCCATCCCCTGACTCCATACTAGCACCAACGGGCTGCTAAAGCGTTTCGCAGAAAACACCAAGGAACCTGTTTCTCACTCCAAGCACAAAGCGTGCGCAGCACGAGTCTTGGCACAGCAAAACACTTCCTTTGGCATGCCCTTTGCAGCCTCACTCCAAACGGGGCTCTCCGCTTCATCCATCCCCTGACTCCATACTAGCACCAACGGGCTGCTCAAGCGTTTCGCAGAAAACACCAAGGAACCCGTTTCTCACTCCAAGCACAAAGCGTGCGCAGCACGAGTCTTGGCACAGCAAAACACTTCCTTTGGCATGCCCTTTGCAGCCTCACTCCAAACGGGGCTCTCCGCTTCATCCATCCCCTGACTCCATACTAGCACCAACGGGCTGCTCAAGCGTTTCGCAGAAAACACCAAGGAACCCGTTTCTCACTCCAAGCACAAAGCGTGCGCAGCACGAGTCTTGGCACAGCAAAACACTTCCTTTGGCATGCCCTTTGCAGCCTCACTCCAAACGGGGCTCTCCGCTTCATCCATCCCCTGACTCCATACTAGCACCAACGGCCTGCTAAAGCGTTTCGCAGAAAACACCAAGGAACCCGTTTCTCACTCCAAGCACAAAGCGTGCGCAGCACGAGTCTTGGCACAGCAAAACACTTCCTTTGGCATGCCCTTTGCAGCCTCGCTCCAAACGGGGCTCTCCGCTTCATCCATCCCCTGACTCCATACTAGCACCAACGGCCTGCTAAAGCGTTTCGCAGAAAACACCAAGGAACCCGTTTCTCACTCCAAGCACAAAGCGTGCGCAGCACGAGTCTTGGCACAGCAAAACACTTCCTTTGGCATGCCCTTTGCAGCCTCACTCCAAACGGGGCTCTCCGCTTCATCCATCCCCTGACTCCATACTAGCACCAACGGGCTGCTAAAGCGTTTCGCAGAAAACACCAAGGAACCCGTTTCTCACTCCAAGCACAAAGCGTGCGCAGCACGAGTCTTGGCACAGCAAAACACTTCCTTTGGCATGCCCTTTGCAGCCTCACTCCAAACGGGGCTCTCCGCTTCATCCATCCCCTGACTCCATACTAGCACCAACGGGCTGCTAAAGCGTTTCGCAGAAAACACCAAGGAACCTGTTTCTCACTCCAAGCACAAAGCGTGCGCAGCACGAGTCTTGGCACAGCAAAACACTTCCTTTGGCATGCCCTTTGCAGCCTCACTCCAAACGGGGCTCTCCGCTTCATCCATCCCCTGACTCCATACTAGCACCAACGGGCTGCTAAAGCGTTTCGCAGAAAACACCAAGGAACCTGTTTCTCACTCCAAGCACAAAGCGTGCGCAGCACGAGTCTTGGCACAGCAAAACACTTCCTTTGGCATGCCCTTTGCAGCCTCACTCCAAACGGGGCTCTCCGCTTCATCCATCCCCTGACTCCATACTAGCACCAACGGGCTGCTAAAGCGTTTCGCAGAAAACACCAAGGAACCTGTTTCTCACTCCAAGCACAAAGCGTGCGCAGCACGAGTCTTGGCACAGCAGAACTCTTCCTTTGGCATGCCCTTTGCAGCCTCGCTTCAAACGGGGCTCTCCGCTTCATCCATCCCCTGACTCCATACTAGCACCAACGGGCTGCTGAAGCGTTTCGCAGAAAACACCAAGGAACCTGTTTCTCACTCCAAGCACAAAGCGTGCGCAGCACGAGTCTTGGCACAGCAAAACACTTCCCTTGGCATGCCCTTTGCAGCCTCGCTCCAAACGGGGCTCTCCGCTTCATCCATCCCCTGACTCCATACTAGCACCAACGGGCTGCTAAAGCGTTTCGCAGAAAACACCAAGGAACCTGTTTCTCACTCCAAGCACAAAGCGTGCGCAGCACGAGTCTTGGCACAGCAAAACACTTCCTTTGGCATGCCCTTTGCAGCCTCGCTCCAAACGGGGCTCTCCGCTTCATCCATCCCCTGACTCCATACTAGCACCAACGGGCTGCTAAAGCGTTTCGCAGAAAACACCAAGGAACCTGTTTCTCACTCCAAGCACAAAGCGTGCGCAGCACGAGTCTTGGCACAGCAAAAAACTTCCTTTGGCATGCCCTTTGCAGCCTCACTCCAAACGGGGCTCTCCGCTTCATCCATCCCCTGACTCCATACTAGCACCAACGGGCTGCTAAAGCGTTTCGCAGAAAACACCAAGGAAGCTGTTTCTCACTCCAAGCACAAAGCGTGCGCAGCACGAGTCTTGGCACAGCAAAACACTTCCTTTGGCATGCCCTTTGCAGCCTCACTCCAAACGGGGCTCTCCGCTTCATCCATCCCCTGACTCCATACTAGCACCAACGGGCTGCTAAAGCGTTTCGCAGAAAACACCAAGGAACCTGTTTCTCACTCCAAGCACAAAGCGTGCGCAGCACGAGTCTTGGCACAGCAAAACACTTCCTTTGGCATGCCCTTTGCAGCCTCACTCCAAACGGGGCTCTCCGCTTCATCCATCCCCTGACTCCATACTAGCACCAACGGGCTGCTAAAGCGTTTCGCAGAAAACACCAAGGAACCTGTTTCTCACTCCAAGCACAAAGCGTGCGCAGCACGAGTCTTGGCACAGCAAAACACTTCCTTTGGCATGCCCTTTGCAGCCTCACTCCAAACGGGGCTCTCCGCTTCATCCATCCCCTGACTCCATACTAGCACCAACGGGCTGCTAAAGCGTTTCGCAGAAAACACCAAGGAACCTGTTTCTCACTCCAAGCACAAAGCGTGCGCAGCACGAGTCTTGGCACAGCAAAACACTTCCTTTGGCATGCCCTTTGCAGCCTCACTCCAAACGGGGCTCTCCGCTTCATCCATCCCCTGACTCCATACTAGCACCAACGGGCTGCTCAAGCGTTTCGCAGAAAACACCAAGGAAGCTGTTTCTCACTCCAAGCACAAAGCGTGCGCAGCACGAGTCTTGGCACAGCAAAACACTTCCTTTGGCATGCCCTTTGCAGCCTCACTCCAAACGGGGCTCTCCGCTTCATCCATCCCCTGACTCCATACTAGCACCAACGGGCTGCTAAAGCGTTTCGCAGAAAACACCAAGGAAGCTGTTTCTCACTCCAAGCACAAAGCGTGCGCAGCACGAGTCTTGGCACAGCAAAACACTTCCTTTGGCATGCCCTTTGCAGCCTCACTCCAAACGGGGCTCTCCGCTTCATCCATCCCCTGACTCCATACTAGCACCAACGGGCTGCTAAAGCGTTTCGCAGAAAACACCAAGGAACCTGTTTCTCACTCCAAGCACAAAGCGTGCGCAGCACGAGTCTTGGCACAGCAAAACACTTCCTTTGGCATGCCCTTTGCAGCCTCACTCCAAACGGGGCTCTCCGCTTCATCCATCCCCTGACTCCATACTAGCACCAACGGGCTGCTAAAGCGTTTCGCAGAAAACACCAAGGAACCTGTTTCTCACTCCAAGCACAAAGCGTGCGCAGCACGAGTCTTGGCACAGCAAAACACTTCCTTTGGCATGCCCTTTGCAGCCTCACTCCAAACGGGGCTCTCCGCTTCATCCATCCCCTGACTCCATACTAGCACCAACGGGCTGCTCAAGCGTTTCGCAGAAAACACCAAGGAAGCTGTTTCTCACTCCAAGCACAAAGCGTGCGCAGCACGAGTCTTGGCACAGCAAAACACTTCCTTTGGCATGCCCTTTGCAGCCTCACTCCAAACGGGGCTCTCCGCTTCATCCATCCCCTGACTCCATACTAGCACCAACGGGCTGCTAAAGCGTTTCGCAGAAAACACCAAGGAACCTGTTTCTCACTCCAAGCACAAAGCGTGCGCAGCACGAGTCTTGGCACAGCAAAACACTTCCTTTGGCATGCCCTTTGCAGCCTCACTCCAAACGGGGCTCTCCGCTTCATCCATCCCCTGACTCCATACTAGCACCAACGGGCTGCTAAAGCGTTTCGCAGAAAACACCAAGGAACCTGTTTCTCACTCCAAGCACAAAGCGTGCGCAGCACGAGTCTTGGCACAGCAAAACACTTCCTTTGGCATGCCCTTTGCAGCCTCACTCCAAACGGGGCTCTCCGCTTCATCCATCCCCTGACTCCATACTAGCACCAACGGGCTGCTAAAGCGTTTCGCAGAAAACACCAAGGAAGCTGTTTCTCACTCCAAGCACAAAGCGTGCGCAGCACGAGTCTTGGCACAGCAAAACACTTCCTTTGGCATGCCCTTTGCAGCCTCACTCCAAACGGGGCTCTCCACTTCATCCATCCCCTGACTCCATACTAGCACCAACGGCCTGCTAAAGCGTTTCGCAGAAAACACCAAGGAAGCTGTTTCTCACTCCAAGCACAAAGCGTGCGCAGCACGAGTCTTGGCACAGCAAAACACTTCCTTTGGCATGCCCTTTGCAGCCTCACTCCAAACGGGGCTCTCCGCTTCATCCATCCCCTGACTCCATACTAGCACCAACGGGCTGCTAAAGCGTTTCGCAGAAAACACCAAGGAAGCTGTTTCTCACTCCAAGCACAAAGCGTGCGCAGCACGAGTCTTGGCACAGCAAAACACTTCCTTTGGCATGCCCTTTGCAGCCTCGCTCCAAACGGGGCTCTCCGCTTCATCCATCCCATGACTCCATACTAGCACCAAGGGCCTGCTAAAGCGTTTCGCAGAAAACACCAAGGAACCCGTTTCTCACTCCAAGCACAAAGCGTGCGCAGCACGAGTCTTGGCACAGCAAAACACTTCCTTTGGCATGCCCTTTGCAGCCTCACTCCAAACGGGGCTCTCCGCTTCATCCATCCCCTGACTCCATACTAGCACCAACGGGCTGCTAAAGCGTTTCGCAGAAAACACCAAGGAACCTGTTTCTCACTCCAAGCACAAAGCGTGCGCAGCACGAGTCTTGGCACAGCAAAACACTTCCTTTGGCATGCCCTTTGCAGCCTCACTCCAAACGGGGCTCTCCGCTTCATCCATCCCCTGACTCCATACTAGCACCAACGGGCTGCTAAAGCGTTTCGCAGAAAACACCAAGGAACCTGTTTCTCACTCCAAGCACAAAGCGTGCGCAGCACGAGTCTTGGCACAGCAAAACACTTCCTTTGGCATGCCCTTTGCAGCCTCACTCCAAACGGGGCTCTCCGCTTCATCCATCCCCTGACTCCATACTAGCACCAACGGGCTGCTAAAGCGTTTCGCAGAAAACACCAAGGAAGCTGTTTCTCACTCCAAGCACAAAGCGTGCGCAGCACGAGTCTTGGCACAGCAAAACACTTCCTTTGGCATGCCCTTTGCAGCCTCACTCCAAACGGGGCTCTCCGCTTCATCCATCCCCTGACTCCATACTAGCACCAACGGGCTGCTAAAGCGTTTCGCAGAAAACACCAAGGAACCTGTTTCTCACTCCAAGCACAAAGCGTGCGCAGCACGAGTCTTGGCACAGCAAAACACTTCCTTTGGCATGCCCTTTGCAGCCTCACTCCAAACGGGGCTCTCTGCTTCATCCATCCCCTGACTCCATACTAGCACCAACGGGCTGCTAAAGCGTTTCGCAGAAAACACCAAGGAACCCGTTTCTCACTCCAAGCACAAAGCGTGCGCAGCACGAGTCTTGGCACAGCAAAACACTTCCTTTGGCATGCCCTTTGCAGCCTCACTCCAAACGGGGCTCTCCGCTTCATCCATCCCCTGACTCCATACTAGCACCAACGGGCTGCTCAAGCGTTTCGCAGAAAACACCAAGGAACCTGTTTCTCACTCCAAGCACAAAGCGTGCGCAGCACGAGTCTTGGCACAGCAAAACACTTCCTTTGGCATGCCCTTTGCAGCCTCACTCCAAACGGGGCTCTCCGCTTCATCCATCCCCTGACTCCATACTAGCACCAACGGGCTGCTAAAGCGTTTCGCAGAAAACACCAAGGAACCTGTTTCTCACTCCAAGCACAAAGCGTGCGCAGCACGAGTCTTGGCACAGCAAAACACTTCCTTTGACATGCCCTTTGCAGCCTCACTCCAAACGGGGCTCTCCGCTTCATCCATCCCCTGACTCCATACTAGCACCAACGGGCTGCTCAAGCGTTTCGCAGAAAACACCAAGGAACCTGTTTCTCACTCCAAGCACAAAGCGTGCGCAGCACGAGTCTTGGCACAGCAAAACACTTCCTTTGGCATGCCCTTTGCAGCCTCACTCCAAACGGGGCTCTCCGCTTCATCCATCCCCTGACTCCATACTAGCACCAACGGGCTGCTAAAGCGTTTCGCAGAAAACACCAAGGAACCTGTTTCTCACTCCAAGCACAAAGCGTGCGCAGCACGAGTCTTGGCACAGCAAAACACTTCCTTTGGCATGCCCTTTGCAGCCTCACTCCAAACGGGGCTCTCCGCTTCATCCATCCCCTGACTCCATACTAGCACCAATGGGCTGCTCAAGCGTTTCGCAGAAAACACCAAGGAACCCGTTTCTCACTCCAAGCACAAAGCGTGCGCAGCACGAGTCTTGGCACAGCAAAACACTTCCTTTGGCATGCCCTTTGCAGCCTCACTCCAAACGGGGCTCTCCGCTTCCTCCATCCCCTGACTCCATACTAGCACCAACGGGCTGCTCAAGCGTTTCGCAGAAAACACCAAGGAACCCGTTTCTCACTCCAAGCACAAAGCGTGCGCAGCACGAGTCTTGGCACAGCAAAACACTTCCTTTGGCATGCCCTTTGCAGCCTCACTCCAAACGGGGCTCTCCGCTTCATCCATCCCCTGACTCCATACTAGCACCAAGGGCCTGCTAAAGCGTTTCGCAGAAAACACCAAGGAACCCGTTTC
This sequence comes from Tinamus guttatus, assembly GCF_059628265.1. NCBI lineage: Eukaryota > Metazoa > Chordata > Aves > Tinamiformes > Tinamidae > Tinamus > Tinamus guttatus. The sequence goes on along the minus strand of NW_028288708.1, from coordinate 6,236 downwards.
TCACTCCAAGCACAAAGCGTGCGCAGCACGAGTCTTGGCACAGCAAAACACTTCCTTTGGCATGCCCTTTGCAGCCTCGCTCCAAACGGGGCTCTCCGCTTCATCCATCCCCTGACTCCATACTAGCACCAACGGCCTGCTAAAGCGTTTCGCAGAAAACACCAAGGAACCCGTTTCTCACTCCAAGCACAAAGCGTGCGCAGCACGAGTCTTGGCACAGCAAAACACTTCCTTTGGCATGCCCTTTGCAGCCTCGCTCCAAACGGGGCTCTCCGCTTCATCCATCCCCTGACTCCATACTAGCACCAACGGGCTGCTCAAGCGTTTCGCAGAAAACACCAAGGAACCTGTTTCTCACTCCAAGCACAAAGCGTGCGCAGCACGAGTCTTGGCACAGCAAAACACTTCCTTTGGCATGCCCTTTGCAGCCTCGCTCCAAACGGGGCTCTCCGCTTCATCCATCCCCTGACTCCATACTAGCACCAACGGGCTGCTAAAGCGTTTCGCAGAAAACACCAAGGAAGCTGTTTCTCACTCCAAGCACAAAGCGTGCGCAGCACGAGTCTTGGCACAGCAAAACACTTCCTTTGGCATGCCCTTTGCAGCCTCACTCCAAACGGGGCTCTCCGCTTCATCCATCCCCTGACTCCATACTAGCACCAACGGGCTGCTAAAGCGTTTCGCAGAAAACACCAAGGAACCTGTTTCTCACTCCAAGCACAAAGCGTGCGCAGCACGAGTCTTGGCACAGCAAAACACTTCCTTTGGCATGCCCTTTGCAGCCTCACTCCAAACGGGGCTCTCCGCTTCATCCATCCCCTGACTCCATACTAGCACCAACGGGCTGCTAAAGCGTTTCGCAGAAAACACCAAGGAACCTGTTTCTCACTCCAAGCACAAAGCGTGCGCAGCACGAGTCTTGGCACAGCAAAACACTTCCTTTGGCATGCCCTTTGCAGCCTCACTCCAAACGGGGCTCTCCGCTTCATCCATCCCCTGACTCCATACTAGCACCAACGGGCTGCTAAAGCGTTTCGCAGAAAACACCAAGGAACCTGTTTCTCACTCCAAGCACAAAGCGTGCGCAGCACGAGTCTTGGCACAGCAAAACACTTCCTTTGGCATGCCCTTTGCAGCCTCACTCCAAACGGGGCTCTCCGCTTCATCCATCCCCTGACTCCATACTAGCACCAACGGGCTGCTAAAGCGTTTCGCAGAAAACACCAAGGAACCTGTTTCTCACTCCAAGCACAAAGCGTGCGCAGCACGAGTCTTGGCACAGCAAAACACTTCCTTTGGCATGCCCTTTGCAGCCTCACTCCAAACGGGGCTCTCCGCTTCATCCATCCCCTGACTCCATACTAGCACCAACGGGCTGCTAAAGCGTTTCGCAGAAAACACCAAGGAACCTGTTTCTCACTCCAAGCACAAAGCGTGCGCAGCACGAGTCTTGGCACAGCAAAACACTTCCTTTGGCATGCCCCTTTGCAGCCTCACTCCAAACGGGGCTCTCCGCTTCATCCATCCCCTGACTCCATACTAGCACCAACGGGCTGCTAAAGCGTTTCGCAGAAAACACCAAGGAACCTGTTTCTCACTCCAAGCACAAAGCGTGCGCAGCACGAGTCTTGGCACAGCAAAACACTTCCTTTGGCATGCCCTTTGCAGCCTCACTCCAAACGGGGCTCTCCGCTTCATCCATCCCCTGACTCCATACTAGCACCAACGGGCTGCTAAAGCGTTTCGCAGAAAACACCAAGGAAGCCTGTTTCTCACTCCAAGCACAAAGCGTGCGCAGCACGAGTCTTGGCACAGCAAAAACACTTCCTTTGGCATGCCCTTTGCAGCCTCACTCCAAACGGGGCTCTCCGCTTCATCCATCCCCTGACTCCATACTAGCACCAACGGGCTGCTAAAGCGTTTCGCAGAAAACACCAAGGAAGCTGTTTCTCACTCCAAGCACAAAGCGTGCGCAGCACGAGTCTTGGCACAGCAAAAACACTTCCTTTGGCATGCCCTTTGCAGCCTCACTCCAAACGGGGCTCTCCGCTTCATCCATCCCCTGACTCCATACTAGCACCAACGGGCTGCTAAAAGCGTTTCGCAGAAAACACCAAGGAAGCTGTTTCTCACTCCAAGCACAAAGCGTGCGCAGCACGAGTCTTGGCACAGCAAAAACACTTCCTTTGGCATGCCCTTTGCAGCCTCACTCCAAACGGGGCTCTCCGCTTCATCCATCCCCTGACTCCATACTAGCACCAACGGGCTGCTAAAGCGTTTCGCAGAAAACACCAAGGAAGCTGTTTCTCACTCCAAGCACAAAGCGTGCGCAGCACGAGTCTTGGCACAGCAAAAACACTTCCTTTGGCATGCCCTTTGCAGCCTCACTCCAAACGGGGGCTCTCCGCTTCATCCATCCCCTGACTCCATACTAGCACCCAACGGGCTGCTAAAGCGTTTCGCAGAAAACACCAAGGAACCTGTTTCTCACTCCAAGCGTGCGCAGCACGAGTCTTGGCACAGCAAAACACTTCCTTTGGCATGCCCTTTGCAGCCTCACTCCAAACGGGGCTCTCCGCTTCATCCATCCCCTGACTCCATACTAGCACCAACGGGCTGCTAAAGCGTTTCGCAGAAAACACCAAGGAACCTGTTTCTCACTCCAAGCACAAAGCGTGCGCAGCACGAGTCTTGGCACAGCAAAACACTTCCTTTGGCATGCCCTTTGCAGCCTCACTCCAAACGGGGCTCTCCGCTTCATCCATCCCCTGACTCCATACTAGCACCAACGGCCTGCTAAAGCGTTTCGCAGAAAACACCAAGGAACCCGTTTCTCACTCAAGCACAAAGCGTGCGCAGCACGAGTCTTGGCACAGCAAAACACTTCCTTTGGCATGCCCTTTGCAGCCTCACTCCAAACGGGGCTCTCCGCTTCATCCATCCCCTGACTCCATACTAGCACCAACGGGCTGCTAAAGCGTTTCGCAGAAAACACCAAGGAACCCGTTTCTCACTCCAAGCACAAAGCGTGCGCAGCACGAGTCTTGGCACAGCAAAACACTTCCTTTGGCATGCCCTTTGCAGCCTCACTCCAAACGGGGCTCTCCGCTTCATCCATCCCCTGACTCCATACTAGCACCAACGGGCTGCTAAAGCGTTTCGCAGAAAACACCAAGGAACCTGTTTCTCACTCCAAGCACAAAGCGTGCGCAGCACGAGTCTTGGCACAGCAAAACACTTCCTTTGGCATGCCCTTTGCAGCCTCACTCCAAACGGGGCTCTCCGCTTCATCCATCCCCTGACTCCATACTAGCACCAACGGGCTGCTAAAGCGTTTCGCAGAAAACACCAAGGAACCTGTTTCTCACTCCAAGCACAAAGCGTGCGCAGCACGAGTCTTGGCACAGCAAAACACTTCCTTTGGCATGCCCTTTGCAGCCTCACTCCAAACGGGGCTCTCCGCTTCATCCATCCCTGACTCCATACTAGCACCAACGGGCTGCTAAAGCGTTTCGCAGAAAACACCAAGGAACCTGTTTCTCACTCCAAGCACAAAGCGTGCGCAGCACGAGTCTTGGCACAGCAGAACACTTCCTTGGCATGCCCTTTGCAGCCTCGCTCCAAACGGGGCTCTCCGCTTCATCCATCCCCTGACTCCATACTAGCACCAACGGGCTGCTGAAAGCGTTTCGCAGAAAACACCAAGGAACCTGTTTCTCACTCCAAGCACAAAGCGTGCGCAGCACGAGTCTTGGCACAGCAAAACACTTCCCTTGGCATGCCCTTTGCAGCCTCGCTCCAAACGGGGCTCTCCGCTTCATCCATCCCCTGACTCCATACTAGCACCAACGGCTGCTAAAGCGTTTCGCAGAAAACACCAAGGAACCTGTTTCTCACTCCAAGCACAAAGCGTGCGCAGCACGAGTCTTGGCACAGCAAAACACTTCCTTTGGCATGCCCTTTGCAGCCTCGACTCCAAACGGGGCTCTCCGCTTCATCCATCCCCTGACTCCATACTAGCACCAACGGGCTGCTAAAGCGTTTCGCAGAAAACACCAAGGAACCTGTTTCTCACTCCAAGCACAAAGCGTGCGCAGCACGAGTCTTGGCACAGCAAAAACACTTCCTTTGGCATGCCCTTTGCAGCCTCACTCCAAACGGGGCTCTCCGCTTCATCCATCCCCCTGACTCCATACTAGCACCAACGGGCTGCTAAAGCGTTTCGCAGAAAACACCAAGGAAGCCTGTTTTCTCACTCCAAGCACAAAGCGTGCGCAGCACGAGTCTTGCACAGCAAAACACTTCCTTTGGCATGCCCTTTGCAGCCTCACTCCAAACGGGGCTCTCCGCTTCATCCATCCCCTGACTCCATACTAGCACCAACGGGCTGCTAAAGCGTTTCGCAGAAAACACCAAGGAACCTGTTTCTCACTCCAAGCACAAAGCGTGCGCAGCACGAGTCTTGGCACAGCAAAACACTTCCTTTGGCATGCCCTTTGCAGCCTCACTCCAAACGGGGCTCTCCGCTTCATCCATCCCCTGACTCCATACTAGCACCAACGGGCTGCTAAAGCGTTTCGCAGAAAACACCAAGGAACCTGTTTCTCACTCCAAGCACAAAGCGTGCGCAGCACGAGTCTTGGCACAGCAAAACACTTCCTTTGGCATGCCCTTTGCAGCCTCACTCCAAACGGGGCTCTCCGCTTCATCCATCCCCTGACTCCATACTAGCACCAACGGGCTGCTAAAGCGTTTCGCAGAAAACACCAAGGAACCTGTTTCTCACTCCAAGCACAAAGCGTGCGCAGCACGAGTCTTGGCACAGCAAAACACTTCCCTTGGCATGCCCTTTGCAGCCTCACTCCAAACGGGGCTCTCCGCTTCATCCATCCCCTGACTCCATACTAGCACCAACGGGCTGCTCAAGCGTTTCGCAGAAAACACCAAGGAAGCTGTTTCTCACTCCAAGCACAAAGCTGTGCGCAGCACGAGTCTTGGCACAGCAAAACACTTCCTTTTGGCATGCCCTTTGCAGCCTCACTCCAAACGGGGCTCTCCGCTTCATCCATCCCCTGACTCCATACTAGCACCAACGGGCTGCTAAAGCGTTTCGCAGAAAACACCAAGGAACCTGTTTCTCACTCCAAGCACAAAGCGTGCGCAGCACGAGTCTTGGCACAGCAAAACACTTCCTTTGGCATGCCCTTTGCAGCCTCACTCCAAACGGGGCTCTCCGCTTCATCCATCCCCTGACTCCATACTAGCACCAACGGGCTGCTAAAGCGTTTCGCAGAAAACACCAAGGAACCTGTTTCTCACTCCAAGCACAAAGCGTGCGCAGCACGAGTCTTGGCACAGCAAAACACTTCCTTTGGCATGCCCTTTGCAGCCTCACTCCAAACGGGGCTCTCCGCTTCATCCATCCCCTGACTCCATACTAGCACCAACGGGCTGCTAAAGCGTTTCGCAGAAAACACCAAGGAACCTGTTTCTCACTCCAAGCACAAAGCGTGCGCAGCACGAGTCTTGGCACAGCAAAACACTTCCCTTTGGCATGCCCTTTGCAGCCTCACTCCAAACGGGGCTCTCCGCTTCATCCATCCCCTGACTCCATACTAGCACCAACGGGCTGCTCAAGCGTTTCGCAGAAAACACCAAGGAAGACCTGTTTCTCACTCCAAGCACAAAGCTGTGCGCAGCACGAGTCTTGGCACAGCAAAACACTTCCTTTGGCATGCCCTTTGCAGCCTCACTCCAAACGGGGCTCTCCGCTTCATCCATCCCTGACTCCATACTAGCACCAACGGGCTGCTAAAGCGTTTTCGCAGAAAACACCAAGGAACCTGTTTCTCACTCCAAGCACAAAGCGTGCGCAGCACGAGTCTTGGCACAGCAAAACACTTCCTTTGGCATGCCCTTTGCAGCCTCACTCCAAACGGGGCTCTCCGCTTCATCCATCCCCTGACTCCATACTAGCACCAACGGGCTGCTAAAGCGTTTCGCAGAAAACACCAAGGAACCTGTTTCTCACTCCAAGCACAAAGCGTGCGCAGCACGAGTCTTGGCACAGCAAAACACTTCCTTAGGCATGCCCTTTGCAGCCTCACTCCAAACCGGGGCTCTCCGCTTCATCCATCCCCTGACTCCATACTAGCCACCAACGGGCTGCTAAAGCGTTTCGCAGAAAACACCAAGGAACCTGTTTCTCACTCCAAGCACAAAGCGTGCGCAGCACG